>NW_022630996.1:19656124-19676715 GCF_010015895.1 Lontra canadensis
GTCTTTGATGGATAGGTCAGAATCATTGGAAATAGAAAATAGAATAGAATTAACTCAAAAAGGAAAGTGTAGTCTTTAATGAGACACTATGAACTGTTAGAATTCTGTTAACTAGAAATTTCAAAATTCTAAACAATAGTAATAACCAGACAATGGACAGGAGGGGGGAAGAAGAAGAAAGAGAAAATAGGGATAAGGAACAGAGTGGAAAGCACTACAGGTGACTTTGGAAAATGCTTAAAAGAGCAAAATGAAAGCTATCTGGAAGCAGTGAAAGGTTCTGGTCCTGGGTGCATCTCCTCCAATCTCACCTGGTCAGATTTCCAGGGGCATCAATTCACTTCTCCCAGGTTCTCAGCTTCCCCTCATCTGATGCAAAAAGAGTCTGTTGAAGGAAAAAAAAAAAAATTAAGTCCTGTTCCAATTCTAACATTATTGTGTAGAAGGTAAATGGTCAGATATCAAAATAGGTCATATCTTTTTAAGAATTGCCTGTAATGAAGTAATAAGTAACATCACAAAGACCCATTTTTGCCTTCTATACAATCATGTCATTTAAAACATTATATCAAAGGCAAATCCATCTAACACACTAGGGACATTTTCTGTCCTCTTTTTTATTGATATCCTCTGCCACTGGAATTAGGACTTTTTTCTTTTAATCTATTTTTCTTTGAACTCCGATACTAGATTTGCTGTTTCTGATGTTCACTGGAATAAGGAACCATTGGGAAGTTCATGTTGAGTAACAGAAAGAATGCTGATTTTTTTTCCTAAAAGACCAGGACCTCAAATTCTATTAGCCACCGACTACTCTTTTCTAGAACTAGACTTTGCTAAAACATGACACCTTAATTACAGTTTTTAACCATTACTGTCACAAGCCATTGATTCTACAAAACCTTTTTCTTGCAAATAATTCTCTACCATTTTTGTGAACCTTTTATTCACCACTTAAATGAGTATTCTCAATGAAAAAACAGATTTCTTTCTTCCTACCTTGTTCTTCCAATTTTCTGCTAAATCCTTCACTTTATCTGATTGCTTGTGGATCTTCAACAGGCTTGCCCCTATGAAGTGGTAACAACTTTTGAAAAAAAAAATATATATATATATAAATTATCTTTCCCATTCAGCTCCCACGAATATCCTGGTTTCTAGCTGCAAGGCAGACTTCTCAGATGGCAATGTTTAAGAAGGAAGCAAATATAATCTTCATGGATGCTTCCAGACCTTTATAGAAGCCCTTCTCTTGGATGGTGTGGCTAGCTTTAAGTATTTTCAGGGTGGATTCCCTGGGCTTCTTGTGCTAGGGTTTGTCTAGGCGTTCCTGATGTGCCCTGTCACCCAGCACTTTGAGACAGGAGTACAAGCAATGCCTCTGCTCCCAGCCAGATCCACTCCTTGCAAGTCTCCTGTGTCTGTGAGCTCTGCCTGGGCTTGGTTTTCAGTGCTGAATCCTCCGTGTGCTTCTCTTGGTTTGGAGTCTCTCCTGTATCATCTCACTCTGCTCTTTAGCCCACATCCTGAAATACTTCTGCTGTTGGACTGCCTCAATTCCTGGTTGAAAAATAAGAGATTTAGAAGTGAGTAAAACAGAATACATAACTATAGATCATTAGAACCGAATGAGGTCCTAGTGAGTATCGAGTTCAAATAATTCCACTTTAGAATAGTGAAAATAGCATCAGAGAGATTGAGTGATTGTCCTTATGGTAAGATACAGCTGGTAAATGGCAAAGATAAGGCTTATCCGATTCCAAATTCAGGACCTTTCCCACATGGCTGTAGTGAATTAGGTGGGCATTTCATCTACCTTGACATAGTGAAGGAGGCTCACTTATATGTACATTCCCCTGTTGAACCTGATACTCCCAATTGTGGTATGTGAACGTGGTTTACAAACTCTAAAATCTGTATAAATTCAAGATAAAGTTTTCTCATTTCACTTTCCTTCATATGAGACTGGGCCCAGGAGGAGAAGACAGTTTATCATGCTCCAACTTTGATAAGCAATGACTTGGGCTCTCTTCTTTTGAAAGGTGTTTTTGAAACTCATCATAGAAGCATGAGAAAAATTCCCTAGGAGGGGAAAAACTTAAACAGGAACTAATTCTTTATGGGCTTGGGTATACAGGCATAGAGTTAATAGAATTTAGAAATGGCAAAATCAATGCAGCTTTGAGGATAAATAACTAATAATAACAGAGCTTCTTGCCTTTGAGCTCATATTTGGTCTGATCTGTCTCTACCTCTAATCCTGAGCATGTCATTTACAAATGAGTATTTTGAGTCCAGAGGTCAGACTGACTCAAAAAAGAAGGAAAAGATTGGAAATGTCTTTTTTTTTTTTGTGCCTCAAAAACATTGTGGTTCATATTAGCAATGAGTTAATTATCTCATTCTGATATACATAGGATTCTATTTGTTCCCTTATCCTGTTAAGATGCTGATGTTATAAATGATTCCTCCTTTATTCTGACAGCCTGAAAGCTACTGTACCCATTTAAAGAATTATGAGTCTATCTAAGCTGAATTCCAGAGTGATTATGATTGCCGCTGCTGCCATTGTCTGATATAAATCATGTGGTCATAAATGAAAGCAAATCCTGGCAGCCTCTGAACAGCATAGCCTTTGTCTTTGGGAATGGTTACTACTTAATACAGTTTGCAGGGAGGTTTATGCAATGTACCAGTTATGCTTTTCAAAAGGGAAGATGGTGCTGTTGTGAAATACAACTGTGTCCTTTGGCATCTGTTACTGTGCCTCTTGAGTACCAGGCAGACCTCACAAGCACTAAAAGAAGTAAAGAAATCATCAGCATCTATCTTTATTTAAGGTTAGATAAAGAATAATAGAAAAATCTTCTGCAACTTCCTTTTACTTAGGCCTAGAGGAGATGGTGATCTCCAAGCACACCTGAAGTCAGAAGAGAAAAGGCTTCCCAGAAATCTCTCACCCTTGTTCTAAAGCCATCCTCACTTCCTTGCCTTGATCCTCTCCACTGTTAGTCCTTGATCTCATGAAACTTCATCAGTGCTTTCTCCCCCATTTCCACAATTTCTTTCATAATTTTAGAAATAAAAGGTGAATGTGCTAGGAGAGGATGGGAGACATTGGAAAAGAACTCAAATACTGAGTTCATGCTTCATGCTAGGGCCTGCCACATCATTTTATTTAATACCAGAACAATTTGAGATGGTTGTCAGTCTAATTTTAAAGTAGAAGAAACTGAGACTCACAGAAATGAAATAACTAATCAGTGGAGTTTTATTGGTAAGTTACAGATTTTGATCCCAAAGTGCCACACTTTTCTCCCTATGATACTGTTGTGTCAGGGGATCCCTAAAGGTTTCTACTGCTGAAGCAAAGGGTTGGGTGATTTTTAAAATACCACATGATACAGATTAAAGAATAAGCATTATAGGGGAAAGGAAGCATTTTAAGGCAAGAGCCAACAAAACAGAAGTACAGGGATTCGTCCAGTCAGTCTCTCCATCTCTCTATGAAGAGGTCATAATCTGTAGTACTTAGCGTGGATTTTATTCCAGGAGAAGAATATGCAACTATCTCTTTGTCTACATATAAGAAAATGATTTCATTAATGATGGGATCCATAGGCTCTTTGGCCCCAGGCAGTCTGCATTTTGAGTGTCAGATACTTACAAACATGTTCTGGGATTACCAGTGGCCCAACATCTTAGGCAGCTGGGAAACTTTGGTGCTCATGCTTGATTTGCAGGACGCTGCTTGGGAGGACATCTTCAATTCCATTGGGTGCTACACTTCCATCTAGGAAAAAAGGGAGTCACTCAGTAACCAGCTACTGTGTGATCCTGGCCACCCAGCGTGAGCTCCTAGTGTTGTTTTCAGATGATCCTGCTGCAGACATGTCAATCTAAAATATGGGCAATTGGTAGGTATCCTCCCCTCTCCAATGATCAGACTGCAACTTTTTAAGACATGTAACTGCTATGTTGCTTTTGAAGGCTGCTCTTTGGCCATTTATTAGCATGGTGCTAATGATAGACAGCCATCAAAGAGTTAATGGGCATCTATAAAATTTCTGTTTTCTTCTAAGTGATTAAAGTGATTTAAAAATGTTGGCTTTGCTCCTCTTTTCCCCCTTAACAGCCAAGTAAGGGAAATGAGGCTGAGAAGCAAATGCATTTTGCCCTGGGGTTTCTGCTGCCAAAAGGTAATGCCAAGTTGAGCACTAGACTAGACTTCTCTAATTTTCCATCCCGGTGCTTATCCTCCTGCCAGGAATGTGACTAGAGTATTAAATTTAGAAGCACTAACTTAGTGAGGAATTTAAACAGAAGTTCAAACATATCTGTGGCAGTTCTAATTTACAGTTTGTTGTTGGCAGTATATGGATTAAGGGAACTAAGGGATTTGGCATGATACTCACTTTGCCTGCTTATGCCTCTTCTCACCATAATTTGACTCAATGCAACAAATACTTCTTAAGCACCTACAACAGGGCACTTTGCTGAGTACACTGAAAAATAGATGAGTAAGACAGTTCTTACCATCCAGGAACTTTACCTGGATGTATCCATCTTATTTTATACCTTGGGCAGAATTGACTGCAAGAATGGCCACCGAAGTATATGCAATTCTCTTTGGAAGATCCTCACATCTCACATCTGAGCCACTGGTAACAAATGTCTGCTTTTCCATGGTGGTGATGACTGTAACAATGAAGACAAATTAAACAGGAAAGCAAATTGGCATGTCGGCTTTAGAGTGTGAGCACTCTCAGTGTTTTCCTGGTAGTTCACTGGAACGTGAAGGTTGACAACTTGAGCTTGTTGCTGCTTCAGTATCCTCAGCAGGAAATCCAGAAAGACACTTCCCTGGAGAAACATGTCTTTCCCTTTTCAGAGATTTTTCTGTTGGGAAATCTACCATGACTTTCTGAATGAAGTAAAAAAAAAAAAAAATCCCGCCTCCTCTTGAAAATACTATGAAAAGAGGCAATTACTTCATCCTCATAATTATTATACCAGAGCTACCCCTAAATCTCAAATGTATATCATAGAGGCACTCTTTTAAGCACATCTTCAGTAGGACTCTGATTACCAGTCATTCATAAAACGGCAAATGGCAGAGCTATTGGGGGTCTTCAGAATCTTAAAAGCAGGAAATTATTTCTTCCTAACACAAATTAAGAATTGCATCAAAGAAAATTGAATATAAGAAGGGAAAAGCTGCAAATCCAGAAAGAAATGGGCCAAGAAACAGAGATCAATGCATAGAGACATAAATCAGAAATACAGACATTTAGTGAGATGGGGAAAAAAATCTTGTTAATCTCCAGTGCTTGAAAAAAAAACCCCTAAGGGTCAGCTGAGCAGTCTAATTGAGTATCACTACAAGATGTGACATGGCTATCAAAAAGGTCAGTGTAATTTGGGCCTGGCTATGCAGAGTCATCACTTCTTAAAGTGGAGAGAGAATGCTCCCTGTCTACGGACTGGGCTTCACCCAAAAAATACTTAAGTGGCTATCAAGGTGAATTTGTGAAAAGACACTAAGCCACCTTCAGACTTGAGCACAGGTAACTAGAGATATGCAAGGTGACACCAACCCTCGACTCTCCTCCTGGGGAGCAGCCCTACCTGGCAGGTAGGCACTAGGTCTCCTGAGAGAGTTCATTCATATTCCTGGCCTGAATTTAACTTGTCAGTTGCCCGTCTGCAGATGAGAAGGTTCAGATCACTATTACTGAGTTAACTTTGTAATAAGCATGAAGAGTTCCTTGGAGAGCCTTGAAAATCCACTTAGAAGAGGAGATGGTGAATATTTAGGGTTGGGGTGAGAAGTAAGCTACTCTATGTCTTTGTGGCAGAGGCAGGAGTGCTGCTCAACTCAGTTGACTCCTTCAAAATTCTGCTAGATGGATGCTAAAAGCATTTCAGTTTCTTTTTAACTTTTTATCTTGGTATAGATTTAGATTTAACCAAAAAAGTTGCAAAGATAGTACCAAGAGCCCCCACATATCCCATTCCCACTATCTCCTGTTTTTTTTTTTTAATATTACAAGACACTTGTTTTATTTAGTATTTAACTTTTGCAGCAGATGTAAGCAAAATATTGTCATTTTATTAAACAACCAATAGGAATGACAACCACTCTGTAGACCCTCCCATCATCTAGTTCTTCATGACCACTATGCTTCTTGCTATACAATCTGGGAAAACTGTGGCAAATTCTAAACTTGAAAATTGGTTTCCAAAATGTTTCCATTATGCCTTTTATTGAGGCAGTTATTTTCTTCTTTTTACTTATATTTTTCTAACAATTTACCTTTTTAAAAAGTGTATCTTTTTTATTCTGTCTCTAGAGAGAAAGGGAGATCCTACATTTCTCATTTGGCATAATCTCAATGAAAACTGGAGGTTTATTATCAAATGGCATGCAGATTAGTTGCATTTTGAGTCAAGAAATTTTAAAAAACCCATAGCTTTTCAACAGAATTATTCAACAAATTGATGGAAGTCAGAATGAACAGTGGTCACCGTGGTTGGAAGTGGAAATAATGGCAGCCTATTATGAAATAGAAGGTCCTGGCTGCTGTGTGTCTTCTCTTTGTAAGGAAGTTTTTAGTGATCTTTGATATTATTCTGTTTATAAAATGTATAATCAAAAGAAGAGAGCAATAGAGAATGAGGAAGGAAAAGAGGTAAAGTTACCAACTCTTTCCAGTGATTCCAGTTATCTTTCTAGTTACGACCTTGAATTCACAAACCCTTAAGATTTCCTAGGTATAGAATAATAGTCACAGAGTAGAGTGATCGATTTCTGAGATAATCAAAGCAGAAAAGAGGGAAGTAAATGAGCAATTCCCCAACTTCTACTTGAAGTAGGAAGGGAGGAGGGATAGAAGAGGAGGAAAAAAAAAAAGAAAAGAAAAAGTGAAAAAATTAAGGGTGGAAAAAGGATGAAAGGGAGAGAGACAAAAGGAAAACAGCATATTATGCATGGAAAAGAGGGAGAAAAAAATAAATGAAAGGCAGAAAGTCCATTTTTAAGTATCATTTTCTCCAAAGCTCAATATGTTCCAAGTAGAAATGTGTGTCACTGTGTCAATATAAATTGACAAATAAAATTGTAAGACATTTAAAACCTATGGCATGATGATTTGGTGTACGTATACATTGTGAAAGGATTCGCCTGTCAAATTAAGTAACACTTTCATCACCTCACATATTCACCTTTCTGCTGTTGTTGTTGAGAACATTTAAGTTCTACTCTCTTAGCAAATTTCAGTTATCCAATACAGTGTTATCAATTAGTTACCATGTTCAATATTAGATCCTCGGACTTCATTCATCTGAGAGCTTGTACCCTTTTACCAGCCTCTCTCTGGTATCCCCTACCTCCCAGCCTCTGGTAACCACTTTGCTACTCTCAGTGTCTGAGTTGAACTTTCTGTTTGTTTTAGATTCCCCATATACGTGACACCGTGTGGTATTTATCTTTCTCTGTCTTGCTTCTATCTCTTAGCATAATGACCTTCAGGTTCCAAATGTTGTCATATGATGGGATTTCTTTCGTTTTTAAGGCCAAATAATATTTCATTGTAAACGCATACTACACTTTTTTTTTAAGATTTTATTTATTTATTTGACAGACAGAGATCACAAGTAGGCAGAGAGGCAGGCAGAGAGAGTGGGGGAAGCAGGCTCCCTGCTGAGCAGACAGCCCGATGCTGGGCTCGATGCGGGGCTCGATCCCAGGACCCTGAGATCATGACCTGAGCCAAAGGCAGAGGCTTTAACCCACTGAGCCACCCAGGTGCCCCACTTTATCCATTTATCCATCAACAGACAGGTTGTTTCCATACATTGGCTAATGTGAATAATGTTACAATGAACATAGAAGTACAGATTTCCCTTTGAGATCTGGATTTCATTTCCTTTGGATATATACCCAGAGGTGAGACTGCTGGATCATATGGCAGTTCTATTTTTAATTCCTTAAGGAAACTCCATACTGTTTTATATAGTGGCTGTGCCTGTTTATCTTCCTACCAAAGAGAAACAGTGCACAAGTGTTCCCTCTTCTCCACATCCTTGCCTGCATTTATTACCTGTTGTCTTTTTAGTAGTGGACAAGCTAACGGCGGCGAGGTGAGTCTCATTGTGGTTTTGATCTGTATTTCTCTGATGATTAGCAATATAGAGTACCTTTTCATACACCTTTTGGTCAATTACACATCTTCTTAAGGAAAATGTCTACTTAGCTCCTTTTGCCTGTTTTTTTAAAACTGGGTTATTTGCCTTTTTGCTAGTGACTCCTATGAGTTCCTTGTATATTTTGGATATAAATTATTTATAGGATATGTGGTTTGCAAATATTTTCTCCCATTTCATAGGTTGCCTTTCATTTTGTTGATGGTTTCCTTTGCAGTGCAGAAGCCTTTTAGTGTATTTATTTTTGCTTTGTTGTCTTTGTTTTTGATGTCAGACCCACAAAACCATTGTCAAGATCAACATAAAGGAGCTTACCTGCTATGTTTTCTTCTAAGAGTTTCTTTCTGGTTCTGAGCAAATCTTTAATTTATTTCAAGTTGATTTTTGTGTATAATGTGAGATAAGGGGTCCAATTTCACTTTTTGCATGTGACTATCCATCACCAACAGTTTATTCTCCTATTATTAGTATCTTACATTATTATGTTACATTTGTCACAATTAATGAAAAATTACTGATTCATTATTATTAACCAAAGTCTATACTTTTCACAAATTGCATCAGCTGTGATTTTTAATTCCTTAGCTGCGTGTGTGTGTGTGTGTTTAATTCTCTTAGTTTTTGTGGTTCAGGGTACCACATTACATTTAGCCATTATGTTTCCTTACACTTCTGTAGGTTGTGATAGTTTCTCAGATTTTCCTGGCTTCTGATGGCTTTGGCTTTTTGAGGAGTAATGGTCAGCCAACTGAAAGAGCTCCCAATGACTGAAGCTGAAACAATTTGAGCAACAAAATAATCTTGGTTTATAATCTGAAGTATAAAATAGATATCCATGAGTCCATATTGATATTATTGAATGATTGGTTGAATGAATGAATGAATATATACATCAGTAAAATGGGGGGAGAGTAGACAGATCTCCTTTGCAGAATAATTTTAATTAATTTGTGTAGATAATCCACCCCCCAAAGAGATGGAACATAACTCCCCACTTTTTAAATGTGGGTTGTGCATAGCGACTTCCTTCCAAAGAGTACTGTATGGAAAGGGGTGGGGAGAGTAATGGCACAGTGGAGGAACCTAACAAACACCTGAGCCAGGTGGTTAAAGTTAACATCGATGGAATAAATTATGTTGATAGTGTGTGCATATGATATGATATGATGACCACAGCACTTTACCTCTGTGGTCTTCTTTCCAAAACCTATGGCCCAGTATCATCAAGAGAAAAACATCAGACAAATCCTAATTGAGGGACATCCCACTATCGACCCTTTTTCAGTTGAGAACAAAAGGAGAAAAACACAGTGCTGGGATATCCATCAGGATGAAAGGACTAGCTGTAGAAATAGCTTGTATCTTCCATAGTTCTGTATTTTCCCATGAGTATCTAAAATCTCAGAAAAGACAGTATCTCTATAAAGTCAATGCAGGCAATCCTTTTCTCCCTTTTTACCTGGCTTTGACAACTAAAGGATGAATGAAGTGTGACTGCCATGTCGTCTGACACAATGCTGCATTTCCCCCACTGCCACGAACAGTTCTGGTGGCACAGATCCCCCTGCTCTAACCATGCTGTCCAGTTTGGGGTAAAGTGACAGGAGAACTGACCAGCAGAAGGCAAATGAGATCCATGCTCCAAAGGACATTTACCATCATAGAAATGGTTGTTTTCTGAGTCAACAGCCCTACAGCTGAGCACATGATGCAAAATTACCTGAGTGAAATGGCTATATCTGACTGTGGGAAGAGTCTAGAAAAACCTTGGAAGTCATCTTTTTTCTCAATATTTGATCAATATGAATTTGATTATATAGTATATCTGCAAAGCCTGAATGTTTTCTAATTCTATTTTAATTCTGCTTATTGTTGGGAGTAAATCCTTTATTCTTCCTCCTGGATTTTTGTCATGTTTGCAGGAACCTACTTTATATGATAAATTTGAAATATTGCTTATGAAAAAAGGATAAGGCCTGTCATTATTCTTCTTATAGAGCCCATTTATCAACATTGCCCTACCCACACATTTCAAGCACTGCTGCTAAAAAGATATTGTGAATGCATAAGTCATGTATAATGATGGTAGAATTTTATTATGCAAATAGAGTTAAACACAAACTAAATTAAAAATAGTAAACTGAGGGACACTTGGGTGGCTCAGTGGGTTAAAGTCTCTGCCTTCAGCTCAGGTCATGATACCAGGGTCCTGGGATCGAGCCCTGCATCAGGCTCTCTGCTCAGTGGGGAGCTTGCTTTGCTTCCCTTCCTCTCTCTCTGCCTGCCTCTCTAGCTACTTGTGATCTCTGTCTGTCAAATAAATAAATAAAATCTTTTTAAAAAATAGTAAAATGAAATTATTTTTCATAATCGCATTCACATTTTCTAATGTGCCTATATATACAAATTTGTTAATATATTTTGTTCTGTGCATTGCGTATCTTTAAATAGCCACTTCTTCTTCTTCTCTAAATGAATTTATCATTAATCATGTAGTGATAAAAACTAATGACACAAATTTTAGGTATTTCCATGTAATTCTTTGTATATTTTATCTTCCTGAAGTACTTGGATGCTGGATAGAATTAATTTATTGTGAGATTATTGGGAATTTTATACTGTCATCTTGTGCACACTCAAATAGATAGAGGTTTGGAGATGCTGGGCAAACTGACTAGCCTATCCAAAAATCTTGCCTACACATTGCCAGCCCTTTCTAAGAGTTTAGAGAAACTCTTTTTTTAGTAACTCTTAATTTTAATCTCAATTTCTTCATCCTTTATAATTCATACTCCAAACTGTGGGTGAACTAGCTTACCACTGGAAAAGATGAAACTTGTATTTGACACATAGCATTCTTGTAATTGGTGTACTTATAGCAGTGGTTGACAGGTATTGACTGCTCACCATTTTCCAGGCACTGTTGTAAGTGCTTTTCATGTACTAACTCATGTAATCCTGACACCAGCCTTAGAGGTAGTTACTGTGTTGTCTTTGTTTAGGCCAGAATGACATAGTAAATGACAAAGTTGTGATTTAAACCTAGTCAGACTGGTTCCAGAGTCCAAGTCTTCTCTTACCTAGTCTCAACTCCCCCAACACACACACACACACACACACACACACTCTCTCTCTCTCTCCACTTTGTCCCCCACAGGTGTGCTCTCATGTACTAGCCCCTGACTGCCTGGTGTCACCTCACTGTGGAATCCCACCTTGGTTTTTGCTTGTACATGGGGTTACCTTGCTGCCTCTGAAACTTATAGCCTTGCAGACTTGAATACATTGCCCCATTATAGGTTTCTTATTTAATTAAGGTCAGGGGAGGGGTACCTCGGTGGTTCAGTGGATTGAGCGTCAGACTCTTGATCTCAGCTCAGGTCTAGATCTCAGGGTCATAAGTTCAAGCCCAACGTACTTAAAAAAAAAAAAAATTCAGGGGATTATTTCTTATACAAAATAAGAATAAGATAGAGTTGATTCCAACAGGACAGTATAGGATTGTTGTTTACAGGAAAATAATCATTTGAGTTAGCTGAATTATAAATTTTGCAACAAAATGTGGCAGTAAAATAGTATATTCAGTAGAAACTCTAGGCAACTCAAACAGTCAGTCAGCATTGGCTTCTCCACTAGGAAATTGCATGCAGTTGAAGGAGTATGTGAGGAATGTGAGGTGTCTGTGTTGTGGGGCAGGAGAAGGAGAGGAAGGAGAATGATAGTAATGCACCCATAGGATTTGTGGTGATGGGATTGTGTATGTGTTTATGGGAGATGGGAGAGAGCCTTTTGGCAAACAGAATAGAACACTGTCCTTGATCCAGATAACTAAGAAATGAACAATTCTTATGAATAAAATAATTAAGTGCTAAGAAGAAAACATTCTCTTATATTTCAGAGCATAGAAAACTCTCTAAGAATTAGAGTAATAAAAGGCATAGGATCTGAGCTAGGGCCAAAAAATTATTATTTACTGTATTATTTGTTTCTAAACCCCATCTCAGCACTACTCTCACTCCCTCCCTTTCAAACATCTGAATAGCACATGATGCAATAAAATGGAAAATATTCATGGGTCCCCAATATAGGAGAATGATATAGTTTACTTAAAGGGTCAACCTTTTGATAGCTGAAATATTGGTTCTTGGGCATCTATTAATTATGCAAGTGGTATATTTTGGAATGCCCTATGAAGAAAACTGTAGGAATGGGTTTTCTGTGGGGACAGCAGTCCTGCTCTAGCAAACACCTTGACCTCTGCAGGAGAAATAGTCTGTTGAATCATTTCTTCAGATCATTCTATACCTATCTTCAGTCACAGATCCCCCAAGCAGGACTCTTCTTTTTTTTTTCCCCTAATATCACTAATATTTTGGAGTGGGATATATAAATATGAGCCTGCCTAGGCGTCAGATTCAGTATTTTTGAAATCCCTCAATTTGCTTAGCACTTGGCTGTGCTAATCCAATGCATTTTAATTTATCCAGACTATGTCAGGATGCATCAGCCATCATCTAAGTACTGGGGATATAAAGATGAAGAGGAGATACTCAATTAATGTCTGCTTAATTAATGGTTTCTTAAACTTGGGCTTTCAGACAATATCTTTTTGATCATTCCTTGAGGCCTAGAACTCCCAGTCTATTGGGCAACTGGTTGACTTCTATTATATATCAGAAATGCCCCAGAAACCAAATTCATGTGTTCACAGCTCCTAGAATGCTTTTATGCTTCTCTACCATGAGGGAGGTGTTGTTTTGGTGTTCCTTGGAAGCATCTCCCTTGCCTACAGCTTGCAGGATCATTCCAGAAGCCCTGTTTGGTCCTTTTGAAGCTTTCGGTGGAGCCACACCTCTGGCCAGAAATAGTTCATATCCAGAGTCTCCTGAGGGTTAACCATGGAAATAAGTGACATGCATTTACATTGAAAGACAAGGCATGGATCCCAAGTTCTAAGAATATTCCTAAAATACGTAAGCTATTGAGGTAGAAAATGAATTTACTAATATCTCTGGACCACAAATAAACATCTTTGACTCATATATGAAAGCAATCTATCTCCCAGTAGTGACAGCTTACCTTTCCCTCACTCCCTAAAGAGGCTTCCTTAAACCCAACTAGGTGGAAGTCTGAGGGGAAAAAATCTGGAAGAGTCACCCTGGGATTAAATGGAAGTTAGAAGATCTCAACAAGGCTGATATACAGAAGAAACACTAAGAGAGAGATCAGGAAAAAGTGCTGAGAAAGACGAGGTCTATCTTTAGCCTCAACCCAATAGAGTACAGAAATAGTGATTAGAGAAATGTTTTTAAGGTTTCTAATGAACTCATAACTTGCTGTTATTTGTTTGCTTCTATTCCTGGCAATCAGGAAAAGGGCAATATTTTAGAAAATCTGTCTGTTAACCTGTTTCAAGAAAAGAGTGGGATGCAAGAAGTGGTAGAACTGGCTCCCACTCTCAGTATCACAGGAGAGATCTTCCAAGTAAAAAATTGTTAACCAAAGGAAGAAGAAATGGGGGCAGATTGTAATCTCTACACAAGATGGTGATGTGGATAGATCTCTTGGCTAAGAAGTGATTTTAGAAAACATGTAGGCCATCAGGATTCTCGGGTGATTGTATTCATCACGTCTTTCCCTTCCGTATTTTTGATGCTTTGACCTCTGGGGTTTTTGTTGAACCTAGATGGACTGCCTCTCCCAGGACTCGCCATTTTCTAGGACAAGTAAAGGACTTGCCTGCAAGTGTGCTTTTCATATGCAAGCAACTGATCCAGAGCCCATACCTTGAACTAAATCCTTTATCGATCTCTTGCACTTAAACCACTATTCCACTTCCCTGCTTGCTCTAGGGCCTGAGAGCAGAAAACCAGGGACAGTCTGACAAAATTATTAAAACTACCCAATTCTAAATCAAATTACCCTGTCTTTCCCATCCCTTCTTACAAGAACCACAGTTTTTGCCCATATTTTCCCTCACTGCTTCTGCTTCCTGACCAAAACTGATGCTTTCCCGTGTTCCCCCTTCATAGCATGCTTCTTGGGATCTGTGACTATAACAAACTATCTTTTCAATGACAATTGTATCTTCATCTGTTGGCTTCACCATACCTAAATAATAATAAAATCTACCTTTTAAAACACTTAATTTTAAACAAATTGTCCCTGCATCCTCCATAGTTATGGAGGATAAGACTCCTGCACATTTTTGTGGATGAGGCCTCCCTTGTTTTCTCTTTTTTCATTTGGAAACAGGAAGAATTACATGGTTTATTTTAAAGCACTGTTTTATGATCATTTTTGTTTAAAAATATTTAAGTTTGATTCACTCAAGCAAGATTTTATTGCATATTCACACAGTAATATTTTAAGTATAATGTCATGTTTACTCATCACAAGTTTCTGATCAACCTGATTTCAAAAATAACCCTTGACATTTCACTCATATGTGGAATTTAAGAAATAAAATAAATGAACATTGAGGGAAGAAAAGAGAGGCAAACCAAGAAACAGAGTCTTAACTATAAAGAACAAAGTGATGGTTACAGAGGGAAGGTGGGTAGGGGGATGGGTGAACTAGAAGATGGGGATTGAGGAGGGCACTTATCATCAGCACCATGTGTTGTATGTAAATGTTGAATCACTAAATTCTACACCCGAAACTAATACTACACTATATATTAATGAACTAGAATTTAAATAAAACTTGAAAAAAATAACCCTTGACATAATATGACATAGGTCAAGATCTCCTCTATTTCCTGATACTTTCCCTTTCTTCATCCATTCAAATCCTGTGAGCACATGAGGCCTATTCTCAGATCTGGAGGTGAACATACTCTCATGAAGAGGTACTTCAGTTTCTCTAATGCAACAGCTGAAGCATGCAGAAGGAAATTGTCTTTACCCTAGACATTCCCTAGTCATTCACCCAATTCTGGCAGCTGCTTTTGTCCTGAGTCCTTCCTCAGTTCTGGAAAGTAGTCCACTCTCTTGGTCTCAGCATCTAATTCCTGTTCCTGTCATCTTCCCTCTTCCTCCAGGACTGAAAGTCCCTCTGAATTTTATCAGTGTGTTCTGCTACATCTGCTAGAGTCTGGAGTCTCGTTTGTGTATCTCAGACCTGAATGTGGGATCTCAGAACTAGCAGATAGAGTTCTCTATGGATGACCATTCTCAAAGACACCCAAGTATGGCATGATCCTAAATCCTATCATCTCGGTGCTTTGCCTGCCTCTCTTCCTCCTGTAAATAAATTTGGAAAGTCCTTCATGATGTTAGCTGTGTCCCTCTCTCAGTAATTTGATGCTGGATCTCTCCTCTCCACCAGCGTGGGTCAGCTGTGGCACCTCCCACTATGTTATATCTCTGCAGGATTCTATTCTTGATCATGTTACTATGTAAAATATAATGTAAAAACTAGCATTTTATATTTAGTGTCTTATAGTTTCAAAAGATCTAATATTGACAAAAATTGAAGCCATTTCTCTGCCCTTATTTGTAGATTTTGTATAGAATTCAATACTGTGGATACATTGATATTATTTATAAAATATCAGACTTTTGGCTTTGGAATCAGACAGATCTGGGTTTATCTCTGCTTGATACTAGGTCAAGTTCATGAACCTCTCAATCCTCAGTTTACTTTTCTATAAATTAAAGAAAATAATATTTGGTGCATATAAAATATCTTGTTTATTGATAGCAATTATTTTTACTCCTAGCTATTTATAATGATTACTATTCTGGAAAGCATACATACACACACACACACACACACACACACACACACACATATATATACATATATATATTTTGGTAGAATGTTGATATGCCAGAAAAAATCATTTTACCAGTTGAAGGATTCATATTTACCATTTTCACTATATCTTATTTCAAAAAGAATATTTTACTAAGTC
The DNA here is from genome assembly GCF_010015895.1 of Lontra canadensis. Taxonomy (NCBI): domain Eukaryota; kingdom Metazoa; phylum Chordata; class Mammalia; order Carnivora; family Mustelidae; genus Lontra; species Lontra canadensis. The sequence goes on from NW_022630996.1 coordinate 19,672,249, forward strand.
ACAATACATGAGTCCTCCCACAATCAGATATTTTGTCTTTATTTTCCAGAGAGTATAAGAGTGGATATTTTTAATATCATCTAAACAAAGAGATTAACATCTGTTTTTGTCAGTGAATTCACAATGCTCTTTCTATATTAATACTTTTGGATAGGTTTAATACCTATCCAAATGCCCCCTGTTAATAAAATATCTTTTTGTTGTTGTTGTTTTTTGAGAGCCAGAGAGAGAGAGAGAGAGAGAGAGAGAGCATGCACACGCACAAATGGGGGAGAGGCAAAGAGAAAAGGGGAGAGAGAGGATCTTAAGCAGGCTGTATGCCCAGCGCAGAGCCCAAAATGAGGCTCATAGGGCTTGATCTAATGACCCTGAAATCATGATGTAGGCCAAAATCAAGAGTCAGACAGATGCTTAACCAACTGGGCCGCCAGGTGCCCCAATAAAGTATCTTTTAAGCATAGGATTTAGAGGCAGAAAGGCTAATTAAGACCCCTAAGTTTGAGTCCTGATTCTGAAAGATGTGCTCTGAACCACATGGGACTTTAGAGAAGTCCATGTCACTCTTTAAGCCTCAATTTTATTATCTGAAAGCTAGAAATAATAACTTCTACTTTAGGACATGTCTAGGAAAGGGTCAAATAATTCAACATAGCTATAAATACTTTTTAAAGGTAAATGAAGTCAATGTGCTAGTATTAAAGTTTCTTTTTTACTATCAAGTATGGATTTAAAAGAAAATTATGCAAGACAGCAAAACAATAAAAGAAAATTGAGTCAATGTAGATAACAATGCAAAAGGACAAATTTGTAATTCCTGTTGTTGGAAAAATTGATACTTTGAATGAAGAGACTTTCAAATTATTAATACAATAAGGAAGGCAATATTTTCTATGAACTTCAGATCTTTGTTCTAGAGGTTGCTTCTGATTCTGGGGAAACTCTAGTATATTTATAATGTTAAATTGAGATATTCTCAGACATCCAAAGAAACATAATGACCTTATTCCCAACCCTACTGCTAAAAATTAATGGAAACGCAGAGTAATCCATTTCATTTTTTTCATACTGAATGATGAAGATGAAATGCGCTACACCCTTTCTCCACCCTGGGACTATTCATTACAAAGAATGCATTTGGGACACCTGCGTGGCTCAGTCAGTTTAGCATCTACCTTCAGCTCAGGTCATGATCCTAAGGTCCTAGGATCCAATCCTGCAACAGGCACCTTGCTAAACAGGGAGGCTGCTTCTTCCTCTGCCTGCCACTTCCCCTGCTTGTGTGCTCTCTCTCTCTCTCTCTGACAAATAAAAGAAAGAAAAGAAGAGAATAAGAAAAAGAATGCATTTAATTCTTCTTACCACATTACAATAATAAACAACAACCTTCTGTCTTTAATTTTTCTGTTCCTTCTAACTTTAAATCTTAACATTTATAGTTCTGATGTGTGAAAGATAGACTTCTGCCTGCCTTCCTGAGTTCAGGGGCTGCCAGCAACACAGGAGGGATCTCACAGGTCTGACCATGGTGGTCACTTTGTGTGATTGGGACAGTAATGGATCACCAAAACCCATTCCCTATTTTTTCTGAGTGCATCACATGGCTATATTTTGAAAAGCCTAGTATAACAAACTAGTGCCTTGTGATGGGGTTCAGCCCATTCGGTGTAGGAAGAAGTACCTAACCCATAACAACCTCATGAAAAGTCTCTCCCCTATCTGCTGAATGTCTGCATTCAGCTGTGGACCTCAGAGCCCTAGGCAATGAGGAGATGGCAGAAAGAAGGGAGCCCAAGTCCCGGAATTGCCACAAAGAAAGCTGCCTGCCAGACACCTGCAGGAGACTATTATCTGAGCAAGAAACACACTTCATCGTTTTGTGCCACTAGATTTTGGTTTTGTTTGCTGTAGCTTTGAACTTGTTCTAATACATTCTGTCAAAGATCACAGTAACTCTAAGGGCACTCCAGTCTTGACTAAAGCTTAAGCACAAGGTCTTAAGTTCACATGGTGCATTAATAGGAAGAGGTTAAAAGTCCCAATTAGTCAGTGACTGAGGATGGGAACAGTACTCACTGGGTCACTGTTACATGAAAGGCCCAGACATATTTCCTGTATTCCAAGGAGGAAGAGGGATTAATAAAGTTAAAATAAATGAAAATACACAATTTATATTCTAAATTTGATGAGCAATGTCCAACATCCTAGAAGGTCTCAGTCAGGGAGAAGCTTCTGGAGGGGTCGTGAAGGCTGTGGGTTCACTCATGGGCTCATGAGCAGATGGAAGCTCATACTGAAGAGGGTCCACCTAGTAGAGGAACCAGGAGCACTGAGTGAGAGCTGCCTCAGACCCAGGATACTTGAGAATGCTGAGAGGAGATAGAAGTAACCCTGGAAAGAAAAAGTACAGGCGAGAGAGGCTTTGTTGTTGTGGAGTGCTTTGTAAGTAGTCCAGGTGCCTAGAATGAAAGAATTAGAATTCTGCCCTTACAGTATCTCAAACATTTTGGCTGCTAAGCTTGCCAGGAAGTAGGATAAGATGAATACAGAGGAACGTGCATGAGCATTAGCAATGTCCCACGGGTACATTTAATGAATTCTTAGCCACAGTCTTAACGTGGAAACAAGGAGCGGACTGAAGTTGTCAAACTGAATTGAGTATTTGGAGTGTGTATCCATATATTTGAGATCTCATCTCGGAAGACTTGTGTAGATTTCTAAGTTGACCTGAAAAAATAATATTAAAAATGCCTGGGTGAAAAGTAAGAATTGAAGGTCCATGGTAGTGAAGTTAAATGCAGGAAACAACCCAGGAATGTCTGAGCGTTGTTCATCCAGGGGTTGGAAAGTTTAATTTTGGAATTCTTATTGCTGCGGACCTTAGTTTCCTTTGTGCAGCACATCTGCCGGATGTGTGCAGCCTATCAGCTGCTGAAAAGTGACAGAGGATAGAGGGCTGGTTTCAGAAGGATCTGAGACAGCTGGTGAGATCATTGAACCTGGGAAGGGGGAGGGGAGGGAGTCTCTCGCAGGGCCGAGGTCAGAGCTGCAGCAGCAGGACTTTCACGAACAAGTCAGCATGGTCCCGGAGTCCTATGCTTCGCGCCTTTTCAGAGACTTTTTATGCAGAAATGAAAGCAGACAAGACTTTAAACCACATCGCTCTTAGAAAAAAGGAAAAAAGTATTGCCTTTAAATTTTTTTTCTTTTACATTACAACGAGGTTGTTTTCTATGAAAAGCATATTCATCAAAACTAGAGGGGTATCATTTATAAAGCCTTGCTCTCTATGTTCTTTATAAAGGCTACTATGTTACCACATCGTGTGCCTAAAATGTTCTCTGCACAGTGAGTAATGCCCTTGAATGGAATAAACTGTCCTTTCCATGGAATGGAAGTTATACTGTTCAAATAAAACTTTCAGGGGGAAAAAAAAACCCAAAACCACCTATAGGGTGCCTAGGTGCCTCAGTGAGTTAAGCATCTGCCTTCAGCTCAGGTCATGATCTCTGAGTCGTGGGATCGAGCCCTATGTCGGTCTCCCTGCTCAGCAGGGATTCTGCTTTTCCCTCTCCCTCTGACCCTCCCCCTGCTCGTGTTTCTTCTCTCTCTCTCTCAAATAAATAAAATCTTTAAAAAACTGTAAGCTTTAAGATGAAGTCTGTGTGCTTTGATACAGTAAATTATTCTTTTAAAGAAGTTTAGCTTTGTGGTTGGAATTGGCTCTTAGTAAACAATTCTTGCATCTGTCATCTTTATTGTAGTTTATAGATACAGACATCTATTTGAATAATTATATTAGATATATGTACATAGAGATATGGATAAACTAATTGAATATATATTTTTATACCTATATACATAGGAGTTGACTGGAGTATGGCCTTCTGACTACATAAAACATTTATTTGCTCCTTGGTGAATGCTGCTATATCTTCGTGTAGGAGGGGTCATGCAAAAGCATTCCCAAAAGTCTCCTGCAAAGCACACTCACAAGTAATTTGTTTCCTTCTTTCCATAATGGCACTGTGGGTTGCATTTCTGCTATATGGGATTATCGGTGGTGACCTAGAGAGCATATTCTACTCATTGGCCAGTGTGTATAGCTAATGTCCACCATCCACTTTATTAGTGCTCAGGAAGATTTATAGGTGAGTGCATGGTATCTGTTTGGAAAAATGGGAGTTTGTGCACATTCATCATGTAAGTCAATGTATGACTTACATTCCTCATCATTCACATTGACTTATTACCAATTATTTTTCATTTAAAATTTATAAAATTGTCTTTCTGAGATTTGTGATAATCTAAATAGGCCAAGAATGTGTATTGATCCTTAATATTTTATAGTTCTTGTTTGTTTGTTTGATGGGGAGGTTATTCTACTCCTTTGAATAATGTTGTAGGATTACAATCCCCCTGGAATTTCTGTGTGTGTGTGTATGTGTATGTATGTATGTGTGTGTGTGT
>NW_022630996.1:19677115-19823363 GCF_010015895.1 Lontra canadensis
TACACACTTTCCCAATTCAATTTATCCTTGTATGCAGTATGGACATATATGCTGAAAAAAAAAAAAACATTCAAGAACTTAAACTTACAAAGCAGAGTAAAAATGGGGTGAATTCAACCTATGGCACACAATTCACATCCTTCATTTCTTTATTATCTAGGTGGAACTTACCAATAAGACATTAATTAGCCATATGTTACTTCAAAAATCTCCTCAACTGTGTGGCAACATCCTAATTATAGGAAATGATAAGGATCATTTAATACATGCAAATTGTCCATAGCACAGGGGAATTAGAGGGTAGACTGAACTATAACACCTTACTATAAAAGATGGGTTAGCTGGGGGGAAATTTATCATCCTGTCCTATTTCTGTATTTGCCAAGCATAGGCCCACCTCACTTCATTACCTACGGACATATGCAAAAAATCTATTTCTTAAAAGATCTGAAAGCAAACCCACATAATATACTAAGAAAACAAGCAATAAAAGCCTATGGTTAAATTGTGTGGAAAATATGACCAGTTGAATGCCTGTGTACCACTACTAGATCAATATAGACTAAGATAAAATGAAAGAAAAATGTATTTCATAGACTGATGACATGACCGTCCCTAAAAGCAAGCATCTATAAGCTGGAATTTAGCAAAATAAATAAATAAATAAATAAATAAAAGAGTGCTTTTTAAGAACTATTCTATCTTGCTAATAAAAACTAATACAAAATTCATTTTTTACTACAAGTATAAATTTAACATAAAACATAAAAAATTCAGGAAGGTTCTTAAGAGCTAACATCCATGGATGATATACCAGGATCTTATCTTCTCTCTTGTGTGTGTATGAGTAGGCTTCCTCCAGGTCTTCAAAAAACACAGGTGTAGACAGTACCAACTGTAATGGAGGCTCATGAATGAATGGGCACCTTCAGAAAGACTGGTCTTTTTCCCTAGAGTGATGGAAAATTTTGTAACATTTTCCTTGGCATAACTATCTCAGGGAAAAAACAAAATGTGAATTGATATTGACAGAGGACAACAATAATTGGGAAATTCTAATTAGGAAATCAAGAAAAATGTTATCCCTTGAATACTGTTACTAGTTCCTTTAATCTGCTAGAATAATGAAGTTCCTTGAGCACAGGGCTTAGGTTTCTTTATTTGGGGATCTTCTGGGGACCAACCAGAATGATTTATTTGGGTAAGTGTCCAATATATATTTAGCAAATTGTAGTATATTAAAATTTCATGGTTCTTGGATTTTGAAGAATTGTACCAGAAAGGCCACTTCATTCAACTCATTAATATACTGAAACTTCTGCTCAAAGTATTAAAACAATAATAACAAAACAAAATTTAAAAACCTTATTTAGTGAGATATTGTTTCTTTTCTCTTAGTGATTTGGGCTCTCAGGAGTTGGAAGTGTTCCTTGCTCTTTGGGACTTTTACATTGTTGTACAACCTTGGCATACTCTGGTGGGATATCAGTAGATGATGTAGAAGGTATCAGAGGTTCCTACTTTTACTTCAACTAGACCAGCTGCACTTTTATCTGTTCTACATATTACAAAATCTTGTTTGAAAATGCAGAAACCTACTCTAAAATATACATTTCTGAGAATTCTTGTTCACATAATTTGAGGTAAAGCCAAGAACAGTTTTTAAGTGGCTTCTTCCTATAATGAGTATGGGAATGCTACAATTGTTTTTATAATAGTATGTATTTCTTACAGCTTCTTCCAGGGATGAACTTTTCTTAAAGTTACTAGCAAGCATCTGACATTCCGTTGTGATGCTACTGTGTACACGAACTTGTTGCTAGCATCCTATCTGATTGGTACTCATGCCAAAGCAATTGTTAATTTAATATAACTGCTGATGCTGTGTACCATATGATCTTCATTAAATTTCATAAATTCTTCCCTACTTGTAGATGTGCCAATGAGTTGTTTTTTTTTTTTTTAATCACTAAAGATGGGCAATAAGAAAAAATCAAAAAGTACACAAAGTGAAAAGAGAAGTTAAAAACTAGACTACAGTTTAGAGCTCCCCACCAGTTCCCTGGAGAGAAATCTTATCTGGGCAAAATCAAATTCGCTATTCCTCGGGACAGACCATTTTCTCCAACTAACAGAGATTTTTATTTATCATAAGATTTGAACATATCAGAAATAGTTACTCTTGAAAATACCATTGAGGACATCATGTTTAGGTAATTGAAAAGGAATACCCATCTCTAAACCTAATTCCAGAATTCCACTACATAGCACAGTCTGAAGTATTTAGTCTACATAGGGGATGAGGTGGGGATGGGGTGGTTGGAATGGAAATTGCCTATTTCAAAACAGAAGACATGTATACTGAGTAAGCACACAGAGTTTATAAGTATATAGAAGATGTCAGGACAATTCTCGTATTGAGTCTTTCTTACTAATATGGGTGAACAATGATTCCCCAGTTTCAAAGAAAGAAGAAAAGCTAAAACCAGTGCTTGAAGTGGACTAAGTAATAAATTATTTAGGAAAAGCAATGCCTATCATATTTGAGTGATGGGTTATCTTGGAGAAGGGGTGTTGGGATAAATACAAACTCATGTTTATAGGTTTTTCATTTAAATTATCTTACATGCTATTTAAAAAAAACAAACAAAACAAAACAAAACACAAAAAAAACCTTCATGGTAGAAAGGGCAACTATCCTTTATGAAAAACAGTGATTCCAGAAAGTTCGTTATACTGTCTCAAGTGGGATAGTTAGTGCAGGGTGAAGCAGACTCTCAAGCTAGGTTCAGTGCTATCTTCATGTTATAGTTTCAGTATCATTCTGACACAGAGAAAGATATTACTAATTGATGTCTATAATATATTTTTACATGATTTCCTTTATGAAGATGAAGCAACCCTTAGTAAAAAATGGGCTTTCCTTGGTTTTAGATAGTGGTTATTGAGACCACTCTATGTAAGATATGTAGATCATACAAAATTGTGACCTAATGACCATGATGGACTCACTAATCAAGTTAACTTCAATAATAGCAAGACAATATCTGTGATCTGAGATACAGTAAACATGGACTGACAAACGTAACCACACATAAATTAAACCCTTAATTAGACTTGGGTTTTTTCCCCCCTGTACTATACAAGATCAAAATAGACAGGCTTGTTTATTTAAACGTGGGCAGTAACAAACACCAGGGAGGGAAAAGCTTCTGCTAACATTGATGGCTCATTTCCCAACTGTCATCAATTCCTAACCATATTTAAATCATCCTTCCTTCTAACCTCAGCAATCTCAGACAGTTAAAAATATATTGTTGTTGTTGTCATTGCTGTCAAAAAGCAATGACTAAAAGTGCTTTTAATGTACTCCCTACATAAAAAGTTTCATTATTCAAATTGAATCTTTTCTTTAAAAGATAGAGAATAAACAGTTATTTCTTCTAAACTGCTATTATTTTTTTATTGGAAGAATTCAAGAAAATCAGTTCATTAAGTTTTTATTATTAACAAAAAGTAAGTTTCTCCTTCAGAATCTTAGACGCTAGTTTAAATAGACAAGGGCTGAAAAAAGTAATAAATGAAGGGAAAGTGGTCTTCTTTTAAAGAACTGTCAAGGAAATACAAATTACAAATAAAATAACAAGGGAACAACATTAATAAAAGGATAAATGTTAGAAACACACAATACTACGTCAAATTACACTGCATTGGATAAACAAATTCAACAAATCATTTTCCTTAGCCAAAGGAAAAATATGAAAATGAACAAAGGAAATATATTCCAAAGGGCTTAAAAGGATTAGAGTGACAGAGAGGAGAAAAGTGCTAGGAAGTGAAGGAATTGTATGTTTGAACAAGTCAGGTGTCAAATCTGCAAGGGAGTGAATGTCATTCACACTCTTGAAGGAGAAAGATAGGAATATATTGCTAAAAGAATAACACCCAAAATGAAACAGATTGAGGCATCTGGAGTATTAAACAAAGTATAGCTGTGGAATTTGCACTATAAGTCAACTTTACAGGAGAGAATGTTGGAAAACCAAAAACCATGCACCCAATCTTATATGAAAGTAAAGTTAAAAAAAAAAAAAAGTAGAGCCCAATCTTCTGTGAAAGTTTGCAGTTGAGCCCATGTAAATATGAGCAGGAAAAATGAATAGATATTTATTTCCCAAGATACCCTAGACTGCCAGAAATTCTGAAAAGAAGAAGTTTGCACCCAAAGAGAGTTATGAACCATTTATCTGAAAAGTTATTAAGTAAGTAGGTTATTATAATTTAGTATTAAATGCCACATGTTCAGTTTAGCCACTTGTAATAAATGATAAGGAGAAAGCAATGCATGAAAACACCTGACAGTGAAATCTTTAAGTTCGAAGTTCTTTCATGCACAAATTACTGATATATTTGGTATTCCACAGGGGGGGGGGGGAAGCTACTGATTGCTTCAATGACTGAGCTGAGCCACCCCATTGCTTGAGCAGTTAATAAATATGAACAAGTTCAAACACCTGGGGCAGGTGAAGAACGTGTTAAGTGCTTGGTTTTTCTTACCTTACAGAAAAGATAATACATTTAAATGAATGCAATGATCACAACCTGGTAACTCTGAGTTCTAACAAGAATAAATCTCAAAAAAAAAAAAAAAGAATAAATCTCATCTTTTAATACTTGGCTACATAAATTAATGGGACTAGTAATCAAGGGATTAGTAAATCTTTAGGAAAATTTGGTAACATTGAGGAAAAGTTCACTTTAAATGGTCACCCTAATCGAAGAACTGGTTGTCTTGGGCTCAGTTACTTACTCATAAAGAGAGGATTTCCGTTATGAAAATGTAGTTGGACTATAAATTCTCTCCAATCCACTGTCCTGTAGTCGCCCATGGCAATATCTTGGGTGTTATCTTGGACTCCTTTCCTACCCTAATATCTCTTGTAACCATTTTCATTGATTTTCATTTCCTCTATCGACACTATATCTCTCCTGAATTATTTTAACAACTCCTGCATGCTGATCTCCCTGCCTCCTGCCTTGCCCTTGACCAATGCGTGCATTATGCTGCAGTGAAAGGGGCTGAGTAGCTATTGTCTTTGCCCAGTACTTTGTGTTACCATGCTAGACTATACATATGCTTTTAAAGAACAGAAATAGTATTTCTGGAACTATTAAATCCCTAGCATCTGGCATTTATTATGCACTTGTTCAGTATTTTTAAGGTGACTTAATGAATAGATGGTTGAATATCTGCTTAAGAAAATCCTACACCCATGGGAGAAAATTATAAATGAGGATTTTCAGAAAGAAATGTTACCTTCAGAATTACAGTCTTGGTGCATCATGAGAGAGGTACAATTTCACCCTGAGCTCTAAAAATTTAATGTTGCATTCATAGCATTACCTTCATAGGCAAAATTATTCCAAATTCTAAGTGACTGAATAATCTTACAGACCTTTGCAATACATGCCATTCATAACATATGGTTTGTTATATTTAAAGTAAGTAGAACCTAATAAATCTAAGAAAGTCTGGGAAATCATGAAATGCAAAAGATAAATAAAAACTGAATTTTCTATTCTGAAGTTGGAAAGTCATGTCAAGCAAGTAGAAATAAAATGATTAATGTAGGATCTGGGGAAATGGACGGTGTAGCCAAGCAAATAATCACGGATATAGATTGTACTGTCTCTAATCCCAGTTTGACAAGTGAGATGTACCACCTCACTGTGGAATTCTTTCCAGACACTGTTTTTAAAATCCTTTACTTTTTTATTTTGTCCATCTTAACTGGCAGGCCATAAATAAATGTTGACATGGCATTACTGTGTGTCTGTTCCACTTCAACAATTTTTGGATTAAAAAAAAAATCCTAGAAAACAGTAAAGGATAGCAAAGGAAAGGGTAGCTGTAAGATTTTTTTTTTTTTAATTCTTAAGAGCTTGATAATTGACTAGGATGCTTCTCTAAAAAAAGATTAATGATAACTGCAATGATTTAGGACTGTCCCTAATTACTTTATCAATAAAAACTACAGGGGAGATGAGCTAGCCCTAAAACATTGTGCTTCTTCAATGTGTTTCTTTAGACTTTATTAAGATTGTCAAAGTCTAGAAGTGAGGATGATCCTTTACAATCTTCTAATGTCCAGTGAAGTTTCTAAAACTTTCAATCATGTATTCTCTTGGGAGAAACTCAGTAACAAATTTGTTCAAGGGGCTTGTTGAGTTGAACTGGATACACCTGAAAAGGATGGACTTAACAGAGTAATATCTAACCATCCACAAGGTCACCAGCGGATAGGAATACCTGCTAATTTTAATCCCTTTTATAACACCCCATGACACTATAATTCTTCCAGCAATTGTCAAATATTCCAAATAAAAATGATATTAATTTGTTTTAATGGAAAGACCATATGGTATTCTGAAGGTTATAGAAACTAAAGATGTAAGAAGAGGTAAAGCTAGAAGATGGACAATAAAAAGATCAAATCAAATGAAGATAGTTATAATTTGAGAAGGATGGAATGTCACTTGTCCACTATAAGGGAACACTCACAGAAATACATCAGCAGTAATTTGGGTAAAATGAATCGTCAGAGACTCTCTGTGGCATTAAGTTGAGCAGAGTTTGGGAAACATCAAGCATTCAGTTATGATGCTGTAGAGATAGATTGTAGCAAATAGCTTGAACCAATTTTTTGTATTCCAAACAGTCCTTCAACCTACCTATAAACACCAATACAAGAAAGGAACCAAGTTTGATTACTTAATAATTTTCAACAGCAATTGCTCTGATACAAGCACAGTATCAAGGTAATACCTAGTCTTAAGGGATTTTTTTAGCTACTACTAAACACTGTTTATAAAGCAAGATGCAGTTTTTATTACTTTAAAGCTTTAAAACACTATGTAGACAGAAGTATAGAAAAACATGCTTATTTATACTAAATGCATTTTTCAAGGGACTATGAAAAATCCCTAATGTGTCTAGCTTATGGGATTTCCCCAGCTGTTATGTAAAATTCCTTTCCCTATAAAATGTGAAAAACCAAGTAGTAAATTCAACTGGGTATTTCCCTGAGCATAAAGACATCAGAATTCTAGTGTATCTTGTGTACATATACTAATGTCTCTTCTATAAAATATACAGCTACGTGGTGAGTACAATGCTAGAGCTTTGGGACTTACCAGGCCATTGTTTATATGAAGTATGTGGAAAAAAATGGAAATAATTCAGTTTCAAAAACATATGGGCAGAATTTATAATCTCAAATGAAGAATTGTGTCAGCTTGAACAACTAGATCCTTCATAGATGATAGAAAAAATGATGTCTGCATGATCCTTTGAGTATTGTAACATACAATTTTTAATCTATTAATTCTGCATAGGTTTATTGTCCATCTATGTGCACAACACTATGCTGTCTCTCTTTTTTTTTTTTTTTTTGCTTACCCAGGTGTTCTATTTTTTAGTCCATATTCTGAGGAGAGAAAGGATGTAGTTTGATATGTCCATTTCTTCACCTTCTCATTAGACACATATATGTCCATACTCTATATGGACATATACATATAGTAGAATTTGGTTATACTCAGTCCTCCAGGAAATAGGGTAGAGGAAACAATGAAATGACCTTAACCTGGGAACAGGATCATTTTTAAAAGGAGCCAAAAATAGTGCCAGTCTCACAAATTATATCCAAACCCTGAGATTTTAATAAAGTTGCCACATCAGAGTTATCTGTTCCCTGTCACTTTATAAATAAGTATGTTTAACTTTTATAATAACAAAATAAGACAGGGCATTTGGAGTGAAAGGTCAAGATAATAAATCTGCTCACATGAACCCAGTACATCTAGACAGTATTGATTTTGCTGTCTGTGTCTGCTCCAAACATTTCCTGTAACAACTTTACAAAGCTCATCAATCAAATTTATCCTATACATAAAGCATGTACAAGGCAAAGTGGATGAGAAATACTGTCTTCAACATGTACAGCCCTACCTACTTAGCAGTATCTTGTAATCAGTAACATAGTTCTCATATGATTGATAGTATTCTATCTGGAAAATGACCATTCTGAGCCTGGTCATACAATTTTGATCATTCTATCTTCAATGCTGAGCTAGCTCTCTGCGAGAAATAATAGTGTGAGCTATCTCTATGGATTCTACCAAAGTTTAGAATATGTTACTAATGACCTTAAACCAGACACAAAAGCAAAGATTTGAAGCAGAAAAATTTGATCAGTTCAATTATATCATACTGAAAATCTTCCAAATGATACCAAAACAAAGCTAAAAGCAAGCATCAAAAATATTTGAAACATGTATGGCAGACAAAACATAAAATCCAGAGCATATATCCATGGGACAAGGATATGAACTGGAAATTGACGAAAGATGATACAAGAATGGTGAATCAACTAATGATAGTAAGTTCAACTTCACTGATAATCGAAGGAAAGCAAATTAAAAGAGTAAGATAGGTTATCTCATCTGTCAAATTGGCAAATTTATTAGTCTAACAATCCCAAGTGTAGGCAAGGGAAAAGATAAATAGATATTCTCAAACTTTGCTGGTTGGAGCAAAAATTGGTACAACTTCCTTGGAGACCAAGTTTGTAATAGTTAATAAGTTTGAAAATCCCATCCCTTATAATTTAGCAATTGCTCTTCTAAGTAAATACCCTTGAGAAATTTTTGCATATGTGTCCAAGGAGATATATGCACAAATATTCATTTTGACATTGTTGGAATATTAAAAAAGCAACCAAAATGTCATTAACAGGTAAATGGCTAATTATATCGTACTGTATTCATGTGTTGAAATAGATCTCTCAAGTATAATGCTAAATGAAAAGAAGGTATTTCTATACTGGTAGGTAAAGATAACATGATTTTGATAATATAAAATTTATGTAAGATATTAAAACTCATAAAATAATATATGCTTTCGTAGGTATATACCTATGTTAAAATGTACATGAGCATAAATATGCAAAATAAATAAATCTCATGATAATGGTTGCCAGTAGACAAGAAGGGTGAGGAGGGGTGCCTGGGTGGCTCACTTGTTAAGCATCTGCCTTCAGCTCCAGTCATGCTCCCATGGTCCTGGGATTAAGGCCCACATCAGGCTCCCAGCTTGGCAGGAAGCCTATTTCTCCCTCTTCCACGCCCCCTGCTTGTATTCTGTCTCTTGCTTTCTCTCTCTCTTTCAATTAAATAAATAAATAAAATCTTTTTTTTTTTTTAAAAGAAGGATGAGGAATGGGTCAGGCAAAATGTTCATAGGAGTATTGTTGAGTTTTCGTGATTAAAAAATTATATTAAAAAATGATCTGAAGTATGTGCTATTTATGTTTATGTTAATGGTCATTAATTTCAGATGGTAGTGTATGTAAGTTTATCAGATTTCTCTATATACTTTCCAATTAGGTTGACTTTTTATAATTAAGCATTGTATTCATGAAGGAAATTATAGTTAAATATTTTCATTAAACATTAATTTAGGAATTATTATTTTTTACACATACGTTTACAATTACATGCATTATAACAGTATTTAGTGCTGGTATTATATATCCATTCTCAAAAGATTCCAGTAGAACTTCCCCTTTACTGATTCCATTTGTAAATCAATACAAATAATTTCGAGCTGGAATGCATTTTCTCTGAATTCTCCATGTTTTCTGGGGAGTTTGCCCCATTTCTGACTTACACATCTTTGATAGCTTCATGCACTCATGGCAAGATGTCTTGCCGGTCTCCCACACTCCATTCCTGTCTGTCTAAATTATCACATCATGCCATGTGCTCTTGTTTACCTTTGTTACCTTGACAAGCCTAAGAGAGAAGGCTGAGGCTCCCGGCCCATCTCTTGTGCTAAAAAATCCATGCCCGTGTAACTCTGTATATCCCTTACTCTGCACCCCTCTTCAATCTGTCCTAACTCAAAATCCATTCTGGAGGGAAACCTCTGGAACTCATAATTAGTCATCAGCAAATTTTTCTATAAACTACCAATTTTTTGAAAGTTCCTTTCATTTTCTTTCTTTAAATGAAATCTGTTCCAGCTCCCAATGATAAGCATTCCTCTATAGCCTTTGAAACAGAGGCTGTCTCTTTCACACATGCTCTCTTCTTGGAAATCCCTAGCACATCTGAAGCTCATGCTTCATACTCTATTATCCTTACCTCCTCATTGCAGCTATGTAAATGCCAGGGGGAAATTCCCCTTCTTCCCTTGGTGACTTTGGCAGTTGGATATCTCAGGTTCCAGAACTCTGAGAAATAAATAAATATCCGTAGTTTACACCACCCAGTATGTGGTATTTTGTTACAGCAGCCTGAGCAGACTAATACTGTAGGCATGGCTAAATAGTGGGGAAAGGGTTGCTATGAAACAGTAGCTGTACTTGCCTCTTTTAGAGGAAAGGGAGGCCAGCAGGAAGAAATGATTTTAATGTTGCTGTTATCATTTCCTAATAATTCAAAGATTGGGTAATTCTGGAACAGATGATTATAAATTCAGATATCCACTTTATACATTATTATGCTAAATAAGGGCTTGCCCTAACTTCAAGCATTAGTCGACATGGGCCTATGGGCACCTATTAGCACAGGAGGAATGGACAGAGACAGCAGCACCAGCTGTTGCCATCTGCACTGAAACATGCCAAATGCCATCTATTGGTGGTATAGAGAATTTCTTGGCCCCAGGGTGTCATTTATCTTGCATTTTCTGGTCACTTTCTCCTCAAATAATGCTGATTTTCACCAACTTGCTGCTCTGTAAATGCCTTTTGAATGAATGGACAAATGAGTGGATCACAGAAAAGGTAAAAATCTACTTTCTGTAACAGATTTTTGAAATATAATACCCCTCCTTTAAGCATTGTATTATCTCTTTTCATGATGCAAACCATAAAATTAATGTTTTTTAAAATCCCATCTAGCTCATTAAAGCAAAACATTTCCTACCCCAATAATTGTTGATGTCATTCTGAAAACTGATGTTGGGATTTTGTTGGTTTATAATTTCGAATACAATGAGACAGAACAGAAGGAAAGGCTTTTTTGTAAAGTATGTATTGCCTCATTTAGACTTCTAATGAAGCTGGAATATTAATCCCATGTTAGAGAGGAAGAAACTGAGGCTTCAAGAACATTTCTGATTCACTCCATATGATCTTGTCTAGTTTCCATTTAAAACAAACATCACTATTTCTGAGCTCACTTTGTGCTTTATTATATAATTTTGTCACCCATATTTTGCTTTGTTCTATGTTCTTTAATAACTCTGTCCTCTTAGATTTTAAACTTTATAATAAAATATTTATTTATGGTTAAAAGAAAATGTTCATTGAAAAAAACTGGAACACTGAGAAAACAGAGCCAGGAAAACTAAAATCATTCATCAACTAACTACCCAGAAATAAACAGTATTAACATTTTGTTTTCAGTCCCTTTTAGTCTACAAATACGTTTATACATTAATATGTGCTTTTTATTTCCAAAATTGTATCGTAGTCTACTTTTTATTTTACCTCTGTCTCTGCATTTGATTATGTCATCATGTTGTTAAATTCAGGCCATCATTTTATTTAATTTTCTATCTATATTTATGAAGGAGCTAAATCCAGGGTGCGTGTGCACGCACGCATGTGTATTTCTATGAAGCAGTATGCTGGAACTGGCTTGTGCCAGCTTGTGAGAACTGCTTGGATGCATATCTTTCCAACTTTGCTCTCAATGAAGTCTCAGTAGTTTGAAATCAGCCATGGCAGGAATATCTACACCCTGCAAATAGGCAATTACATTAAGCTGGGGCTTTTTTTTTTTTTTTTCCTCTTAAATTCCAGAGATACAGCTTACCAGCACACTACTGGGTTTGGATATACAGGGTCAACAAACCTGAAAAAACTAAAAAAAAAAAAAAAAAAAAAAAGGAAAATTCCATATTTTGGTGTTCTGGAAACATTTACATAACACATGCATTATCTATTTCTTAATGTGGAGTAACTGGACCGACACCTCCTTTGCTGGTTGGGATTTAAAGTGGTTTGGTGCTCTGGAAAACAGTATAGCACATAAAAAGTAAAAATACTTACCATATGACTCAGCAGTTGTACTCTTGGGCATTTTTCCCAGAGAAATGAAAACATATATCTGCATGAAAACCTGTGCATGAATGTCAGTCGCAGCTTTCTCTGTAATAGCCCTAAAGTGGAAGCAGCTCAAATATCCTTCAGTTGTGAACAGTTACACAAAATGTAGTGTATCCCTAACACACCATGTTACTCAACAATAAAAAAGGAATGGATGACACAATAACTTGGAAGCATTTCAAGAGAATTATTCTGAGAGAAAAGAGCCAGTCCTAAAAGTTTACATAACACTTGATTCTATTTACATAATATTCTTGAAATAATACAGTTGTACAGATAGAGAACAGATTAGGGCTCAAAATAAATAGTTAAAAAGAAACTGTTAACAGAGATTTTGTATGCAGTTTGGATACTAACTGTATTTGTTTGCTAGGACTGCCTTAACAAAATACCACATACTGGTTGGCATAAACAACAGAAATTTGTTTTTTCACAGTTCTGGAGGCTGGAAGTACAAAATTCAGGTGTTAGCAGGTTTGATTTTTTTCTGTGGTCTTGGTTTACAGGTAGCACTTTCTCACTGCATCCTCAAGTTGTCTTCCCTCTGTGCATACATACCCCTAGTGTCTCTCGGTGAGTCCAGATTTCCTCTTTCAATGAAGGAGACTAGCAGATTGGATTAGAGTTGACTGTAAGGGACTTATTTTAACTTAATCACTCCAGAGAGGCCCTCTCTCCAATATAGTCACATTCTGAGGTACTGGAGTTAAGAGTTTCAGCGAATGAATTTGGGGGAGGACACAATTCAGTCCATAACACCAATGAAATCATGGAGGGAGCATTTTCTTTTCTTTTTTTTTTTTTTAAAGATTTTTTTTTTTAAGATTTTATTTATTTATTTGAAAGACAGAGATCACAAGTATGCAGAGAGGCAGGCAGAGAGAGAGAGAGAGAGAGGAGGAAGCAGGCTCCCTGCAGAGCAGAGAGCCCGATGTGGGGCTCAATCCCAGGACCCTGGGATCTTGACCTGAGCCAAAGGCAGAGGCTTTAACCCACTGAGCCACCCAGGTGCCCTGGAGGGAGCATTTTCATTTCTTTTCTTTTTCTTTTTCTTTTTTTTTCTTTCTTTCTTTTCTTTTCTTTTTTTTTTTTTTTTTTTGCTTGTCTTTTGCTCTGTTGCTAATAAGAAAATCCTAAAATTGTCTCTTTAAGAAAAAATTCATATTTGCACTACTTACATATTCAGTAAGACAAATAACCCAAGATCATAGATGAAGATCTGGCCCAAGATAAGTGGGGGTTAGGTCTACTTTTGAGTCATCCCCCTTCTTACCAGAGAAGGTGCCACTTATGCCCTAAGGCATGGTTGTCTAGATAGTTTCTCTGCACTGCAGGGGAAACCCACAACCCACTTGTCTGATGTCCACCATTGACCTTAAAACTGTCACTTTTTCCAGTGAGAAACCACTTTTATATGTGTGCTCTTCCTCTGGCCCTTTGCACGTTGTTTCCCTTTCCTTGTATGACAGTGCATTTTCTTCCATCTCATATGGAGAGAGGAAGAGTTGATTCTCCTGATGTTTTCAATAAACAGAATGTGTGGGCTTGCCTTTAGCGTGCATCTCTATTAGTCGGGTCTTGAACCAATTCTCTGAGGAGCATGTGCACAGTTCCCAGGACATCTTTGTCTTTCTCTGGGGAATGCATCATTCTTTCTTGGTCAGCATTGTGTGTGTGTGTGTGTGTGTGTGTGTCTAATTCTTCCTCCTAGAATGACATGGGCACCATCAGGCCCCCCTAACTCTAACCCCACCATTCCTACCCATTTGCTCTCTAGGAATTACACTGATGTATATCTGTATGTATGTATGTGTATATTTTGTATGTATATTTGAAAGGAAGATCAGGTAAAGGGAAAAGGCAAACATTCAGTCTGACCCCCTTATAAATCTGAACTTATAATTTTGTTATTGTCTCTCAAAATCTAAAATTGCATATTTATAGAAATATCTCTGGTCAAAAGTTCTTAAAATATCAGACTGTTATTATAGAGTTTTGTATAGCTTCATACCCATCCATCAGCAAACATTTTTGAGTATTTGCCACATACCTGTCATTTTCTAGGTACTGACAGTTGCTAACTATATGAATAAAAACATGTTTTAATAACTTTTGTCCACAATGTAGTTGGTGTAGCTTGTGCTTAGTGACATAATTTATAGTTAGGAAGGGTGTTAGACACTTAAGAAACACCCTAACTAACAAATTATTTTAACATGTCTTCATCCCATTTTAATACAGTGGAAGGTTTTTTTTTTTTTTTTTTTTTTTTTTTTTAAGCACTGTGATTTACACATGCAAACACACACAGACAGTATGGCAAATTTTTCATGCTTCTTTTATGAAGAAATGTAAAGACCACTGTTCCCAGTCAACTTTTTAAGACATTTAACTTGATGGCCATTCCACATTGTAGAAACACAAATCATGCCAAATTTAATATTTACAGAAATCTTATTTTAGTTCAGACTTCTTTCCTTTTCTTTAACTGGCAAACCTAAAGTTTCTTTTCCTTCTTCACTGACAACAACAGGTTGATTTTACTGGATCATACTCATACATTCAACAAGAAGCATTTAGATATTGTATCTAAAGTTTTAACAGATAGTCAAAATAGAAATCTAAAATAGTCATTAGTTCATTTTTGAAAGAAAAAATATCCATTGGTAGAAGATAGAATCATCTATCCATTACATAAATTATACTTTAAAAACAGGTGGTGTTTTTCTACTGATATTTACCAATGGTTGCTATGATCATCTATCTCTATCTGAAATTAGAAGTGTCTTTCTTACATATAAAGAAATCAAATGAGCCTTATTAGTGTTATATTAGGAATACAGATACATAGACATGGTCTGTGATCTAGAACATGCTGTTCCATTCTTACTCCAATTTGTGATTCTCTGAAAACCAACATTCCTTGTGGTTTGTAACTATAACAACAAATGTAAGGCCAACTAAACAATAGATTCCCAAGAGACAAATGTCTTACATTGTTACCAAATATCAACCCAAATCTGGGGCAATACTAAAGGCTGTGCCTGGAGATTAATTAAGCCATTTGAGGTCAGTGTTTCATTGCTCTTGTTTCAGAAACAATGACATACTGAAAAATAAGCAGATTTTCTCCTCTCTATTTGCTCTCTGTCTTTGACCTGTAGCAGCACTTTTTTTTCTTTCCTTCATTTTACATTGTTACAAAAAGAGAATTAACTTGTGATTGTTCCAGTGCGCTTTTTCTATTTGTCAATATGTTTATCAGGGTACATTTAAAGCATATAGATTCTAGGATGAAATGAGAATCATGTCAAAATCATTTGGCATTGAACTAATTTATCAAATACTTATGAAATACTCTTTTTAACTGCAAAATAAGGTATAGATTAAACCAAAGTGTCTGACATTGGGGGGGGGGGGAACAGTAGGAAGAATATATTTTTAAAGTGGGTAAAACAATAAGAAATCAATGTTTTAGAATACCCTAAACAGTATTTTTCCAAGAAAAAAATTCACACAATCCATTAAAAAATTATGTTGACATTGCCAGTAAACACTTTTAGGAAGGGTAAGTTAAAGGATAATTAAAATTCTTCACCAAAAAAATGCATTTTTTTCTTAGTTAAGATGATGACTTAGTGAAAAACGATAGTAATAATATTTTATATTCATGAGTACTTGACAAATCTGAAAGATACTCACAAATATTTCCATTAAAATAGGAGATAATTGGGACGTCTGAGTGCCTCAGTCGGTTAAGAGTCTGTCTTTGTCTCAGGTCATGATCTCAGGGTCCTAGGATTGAGCCAGGGTCCGAGGATCAAGTCCCTTGTCAGGCTCCCTGGGAGCCTGCTTCTCCCTCTCCTGCTCCTCCTGCTTGTGCTCTCTTCTCTGTCAAATAAGTAAATAAATCTTTAAAACAAAACAAATAGAAGATATTTACATCATGCAATTCTAAAGAGTTTGAGTATGAGGGTTTTCAAAATATTTGAATTCAACCTTATGATGTCAACTGAAAAAGAAATGATGTTTATCTTCTTTTTTTTTTAAGATTTTTGTTTATTTATGAGACACAGAGAGAGATCACAAGTGGGCAGAGAGGCAGGCAGAGAGAGAGGGGGAAGCAGGCTCCCCACTGAGCAGAGAGCCCGATGCAGGGCTCGATCCCAGGACCCTGAGATCATGAGCCAAAGGCAGAGGTTTAACCCACTGAGCCACCCAGGCACCCCTGTTTGTTTTTCCTTCTTATCTTTTCATTGTTGAAAAGAACCATCATATACCAATTCTTTACCACCAGCAAATATGTCAGATTCACTGAAGTACGAAAGCCCAAACATGGTGTTAATAATCCACAAATGGGTCTGTTAATACCAGTTTATGGGCTTGTTAAAAGAAAAACTGAGACACACTGAAGATGTTAAGAGTTTATTTGAGAAAAATCTATGTCTCTTGGTCAGGAGCACTCTGCCCACAGGAGCCAGGGAAAGATTACATAAAGAGAGTCTGGAAGTGAAAAAGGGAAATTATTTGGTTGGCTACAGCTTAAGGGCTGGTTGGCTGTTTGTGATTCCTTGTCCCTAGCATTTTGATCTCGTAACCTTGAAGCATTTTACAGGCTTAGATTTGGGTTTGCTAATGTAGGCCCCAGATCATCAGAGCCACTTCTGTCCTAAGGCCTCCTTGTTTAATTAATTTAACAGACCCTTATTTTGATAAAGTAAATCCTAAAATTCTGAAAGGAAGTTTCCCACCTACCATTGCACCTTCAGGATCTAAAGTCCAAACATCATCCAAACATGGGTAGGTTTAAATGGTAGTTTCCTTTTCTGGAATGTGGGCAAGAAAATTATGTATAAATAGAGATTATCTTATGGGCAACATCATAATGCTATATATAGCTTTATATTTTTGTATATTTTTATTTAGAAATTTATTTTTAAAATATGTATATGTAGTTTACATCACACACTAACCAAGTACAGGAACACTATGCCATACCATTTTACTAAATACACACAAGAGCGCATGGTTCAGAGTATTGCCAAGATAATCCAAATGTCTGCTGTTTGGTGCAAATGCTGATTGTATTTTCTACATGGTCCTTGCAGTTACTTAATAATTAAAGGTTCAGTTTCCCTTGTTGGTTTTACAAGTATAAAACAAAATGTGAAATAAATTGTTCTCAATTTTATAAAACATAAACACCAATTACCTATGAAACTGTACTCTTCTAATGTATCAGCAATTGCTTTATCAATGACTCAGTTTCATAGAGTATTTACAGAACATTTAACTTAGCTTTCTAGGACTAGGCATAAACATTGACTGACCCTTGATATTTGTGTAACCCTGTTTGTGGTAGGAGAAGTGCCTGGGCCATGAGAAGTACAGTGGGCAGTGACATTATGTTTTACTGAAGAAACAGAACATTATTAATTTGGTTTATGAATTAAAAAGTGGTAGATCAGGGACGCCTGGGTGGCTCAGTTGGTTAAGCGGCTGCCTTCGGCTCGGGTCATGATCCCAGCATCCTGGGATCGAGTCCCACATCGGGCTCCTTGCTCGGCGGGGAGCCTGCTTCTCCCTCTGCCTCTGTCTGCCTGTGCTCGCTCGCTCTCCCTCTGTCGCTGACAAATAAATAAAATCTTTAAAAAAAAAAAAAATAAAAATAAATAAATAAATAAATAAAAAGTGGTAGATCAGAGAGCTTCTATTACAGATGCTTCACGGGGTGCTGTCATATGAATTAAAGGCCATCACATGTATGCTTCAAAAATTTGGGTACATATTAGACAATAGCTATTAGTTCTCCCTCATTCTTGGAACTTTGTGAGAGCATCACAGGAATCTTGCAGGTTTAATTTGTATCAGTTCAATTTTACAGACTTAAACTAAGAGGTCAAATAATTTACCTCTTTTTTTGAAACTATCACATACATCTTAAATATATATTTGAAAGTATGTATGTCTACACAAATTGGCTTCAGTGAGATGAAAATAAGTTACATTTTAAAATGTTGGGAGTCACACAATGGGTTGTGGAAGTACATATGAGCTCTAAATATGCAAAAAGAACTTTGTATTGTTAATCTTCTGAGTGCTATTTTGATACCACCAGATGGTAGCCTTATGTCAGGTCTTCATTTGTGTTTTGTTTTGTTTTGTTATTTTTATTAACATATAATGCATTATTTGCCCCAGGGTTACGGGTCTGTGAATCGTCAGTCTTACATACTTCATAGCACTCACCATATCACATACCCTCCCCAATGTCCATAACCCAACCACCCTCTCCATACTCCCCCTCACCCCTAGCAACCCTCAGTTTGTTTTGTGACATTAAGCGTCTCTTATGGTTTTTCTCCCTCCTGATCCCATCTTGTTTCATTTTTTCCTTCCCTACCTCCCCAACCCCCCACTCTACCTCTCAAATTCCTCATATCAAGGGGATCATACGATAATTGTCTTTCTCTGATTGACTTACTTCACTCAGCATAATACCCTCTAGTTCCATCCACGTCATTTCAAAAATGGCAAGATTTCATTTCCTTTGATGGCCACATAATATTCCATTATGTGTGTGTATATATATACACACCACATCTTCCTTATCCATTCATCTGTTGATGGACATCTAGGTTCTTTCCATAGTTTGGCTATTGTGGACATTGCTGCTATAAACATTCAGGTTCACATGCCCCTTTGGATCACTACATTTGCATCTTTAGGGTAAATACCCAGTAGTGCAATTGCTGGGTCATAGGGTAGCTCTTTTTCAACTTTTTCCATACTGTTTTCCAGAGTGGCTGCACCAGCTTGCATTCCCACCAACAGTGTTGGAGGGTTCCCCTTTCTCCGCATCCTTGCCAGCATCTGTCATTTCCTGACTCATTAATTTTAGCCATTCTGGCTGGTGTGAGATGATATCTCCTTGTGGTTTTGATTTATATTTCTCTGATGCCGAATGATGTTGAGCACTTTTTCATGTGTCTGTTGGCCATTGGATGTCTTCTTTGCAGAAATGTCTGTCCATGTCTTCTGCCCATTTCTTGATTGGATTATTTGTTCTTTGGGTGTTGAGTTTGATAAGTTCTTTAGATTTTGGATACTGGCCCTTTATCTGATATGTCATTTGTGAATATCTTCTCCCATTCTGTCAGTTGTTGTTTGGTTTTGTTAGCTGTTTCCTTTGCTGTGCAAAAGCTTTTGATATTGATGAAGTCTCAGTAGTTCATTTTTGCCCTTGTTTCCCTTGCCTTTGGTGATGTTTTTAGGAAGTAGTTGCTGTAGCTGAGGTCAAAGAGGTTGCTGCCTGTGTTCTCCTCAAGGATTTTGATGGATTCCTGTCTCACATTGAGGTCTTTCATCCATTTTGAGTCTATTTTCATGTGTGGTATAAGGAAATGGTCCAGTTTCATTCTTCTGCCTGTGGCTGTCCAATTTTCCCAACACCATTTGTTGAAGAGACTGTCTTTTTTCCACTGGACATTCTTTCCTGCTTTGTCGAAGATTAGTTGACCATGGAGTCGAGGGTCTATTTCTGGGCTCTCTTTTCTGTTCCATTGATCTATGTGTCCGTTTTTGTGCCAGACCATACTGTCTTGATGATTAAAGCTTTGTAATAGAGCCTGAAGTCTGTAATTGTGATGCCACCAACTTTGGCTTTCCTTTTAACATTTCTCTGGTTATTCAGGTCTTTTCTGTTCCATATAAATTTTAGGATAATTTGTTCCATATCTTTGAAAGAGATTGATAGTATTTTGATAGGGATTGCATTAAACATGTAGATTGCTTTAGATGCATAGACATTTTCATAGTATTTGTTCTTCCAATCCATGTGCGTGGAATGCTTTTCCATTTCTCTGTGTCTTCCTCAATTTCTTTCATGAGTACTTTATAGTTTTCTGAGTACAGATTCTTTGCCTCTTTGGTTAGGTTTATTCCTAGGTATCTTATGGTTTTGGGTGCAGTTGTAAATGGGATTGACTCCTTAATTTCTCTTCTGTCTTGTTGTTAGTATATAGAAATGCAATTGATTTCTGTGCATTGATCTTATATCCTTATACTTTACTGAATTCCTCTACGAGTTCTAGCAGTTTTGAAGTGGAGTCTTTTGGGTTTTCCGCTTAAAGTATCATATCATCTGCAAAGAGTGATAGTTTGACTTCTTCTTTGCCCATTTAGATGCCTTTAATTTCTTTTTGTTGTCTGGTTGCTAAGGCCAAAACTTCTAGTACTATGTTGAATAGCAGTGGTGATAGTGGACATCCCTGCCGTGTTCCTCACCTTAGGGGAAAAGCTGTCTTCCCCATTGAGAATGATATTCACTGTGGGTTTTTCATAGATGGCTTTGATGATATTGAGGTATGTACCCTCTGTTCCTACACTTTGAAGAGTTTTGATCAAGAAAGGCTGCTGTACTTTGTCAGATGTTTTTTCAGCATATATTGAGAGTATCATATGGTTCTTGTTTTTTCTTTATTAATGTATTGTATCACATTGACTGATTTGCAGATGTTGAACCAACCTTGCAGCCCTGGAATAAATCCCACTTGGTCATGGTGAATAATCCTTTTAATGTACTGTTGGATCCTATTGGCTAATATTTTTGTGAGAATTTCCACATCTGTGTTCATCAAGCATATTGGTCTGTAGTTCTCTTTTTTGATGGGGTTTTTGTTTGGTTTTGGGATCAAGGTAATGCTGGCCTCATAACATGAGTTTGGAAGTTTTCCTTCCATTTCTATTTTTTGGAACAGTTTCAGGAGACTAGGTGTTAATTCTTCTTTAAATGTTTTGTAGGATTCCCCTGGGAAACCGTCTGGCCCTGGACTCTTGTTTGTTGGAAGATTTTTGATGACTGCTTCAATCTCCTTACTGGTTATGGGTCTGTTCAGGTTTTGTATTTCTTCCTGGTTCAGTTCTAGTAGTTTATATATCTTTGCTTAGATATCTTAGAAATTCATCCATTTCTTCCAGATCCATTTCTTCCAAATTTGGTGGTGTATAGTTGCTCATTATATGTTCTTATAATTGTTTGTATTTCTTTGGTGTTGGTTGTGATCTCTCCTCTTTCATTCATGACTTTATTTATTTGGGTCCTTTATCTTTTCTTTTTGATAAATGTGGCCAGGGTTTTCTCAATCTTATTAATTCTTTCAAAGAACCAGCTCCTAGTTTCATTGATTTGTTCTACTGTTCTTTTTGTTTCTATTTCATTGATTTCTGCTCTGATCTTTATGATTTCTCTTCTCCTGCTGGGTTTAGGCTTTCTTTGCTGTTCTTTCTCCAGCTCCTTTAGGTGTAGGGTTAGGTTGTGTACTTGAGACCTTTCTTGTTTCTTGAGAAAGGCTTGTATGGGTATATACTTTCCTCTCGGGACAGGCTTTGCTGCGTCCCACAGATTTTGAACAATTGTCTTTTTTTTTTTTAAGATTTTATTTATTTATTTGACAGACGGAGATCACAAGTAGGCAGAGAAGCAGGCAGAGAGAGAGGAGGAAGCAGGCTCCCTGCTGAGGAGAGCCCAACGTGGGGCTCGATCCCAGGACTCTGGTATCATGACCTGAGCCGAAGGCAGAGGCTTTAACTCACTGAGCCACCCAGGTGCCTTGAACAATTGTCTTTTCATTATCATTTGTTTCCATGAATTTTTTTCAATTCTTCTTTAATTTCCTGGTTGACCCATTCATTCTTTAGTAGGATGCTCTTTAGCCTCCATGTATTTGAGTTCTTTCCAACTTTCCTCTTGTGATTGAGTTCTAGCTTCAGAGCCTTATGGTCTGAAAATATGCAGGGAATGATCCCAGTCTTTTGGTACCAGTTGAGACCTGATTTGTGACCCAGGATGTGATCTATTCTGGAGAATGTTCCATGTGCACTAGAGAAGTATGTGTATTCTGTTGCTTTGCAATGGAATGTTTTGAATATATCTGTGATGTCCATCTGCTCCAGTGTGTCATTTAAGGCCTTTATTTCCTTGTTGATCTTTTGCCTGGATGATCTGTCCATTTCAGTGAGGGGGTTGTTAAAGTCCTCCACTATTATTGTATTCTTGTCAATGTGTTTCTTTGATTTTGTTATTATTTGGTTTATATAGTTGGCTGTTCCCATGTAGGGGCATAAAATTGTTAGATCTTCTTGTTGGACAGACCCTTTGAGTATTATATAGTGTCCTTCCTCATCTCTTATTATAGTCTTTGGCTTAAAATCTTATTTATCTGATAGAAGGATTGCCACCACAGCTTTCTTTTGATGTCCATTAGCGTGGTATATTGTTTTCCAGCCCCTCACTTTAAGTCTGGAGGTGTCTTTGGGTCTAAAATGAGTTTCTTGTAGACAGCATATTGATGGGTTTTGGTTTTTTATTCATTCTGATGCCCTGTGTCTTTTCATTGGGGCATTTAACCCATTTACATTCAGGGTAACTGTTGAAAGATATGAATTTAGTGCCACTGTAATGCCTGAAAGGTGACTATTACTGTATATTGTCTCTGTTCCTTTCTGGTCTGTTACTTTTAGGCTCTCTCTTTGCTTAGAGGACCCCTTGCAATATTTCCTGTAGGGCTGGTTTGGTGTTTGCAGATTCTTTTAATTTTTGTTTGTCCTGGAAACTTTTTATCTCTCCTTCTATTTTCAATGACAGCCTAGCTGGATATAGTATTCTTGGCTACATATTTTTCTCATTTAGTGCTCTGAATATATCATGCCAGTTCTTTCTGGCCTGCCAGGTCTCTGTGGATAAGTCTGCTGCCAATCTAATATTTCTACTATTGTATGTTACAGACTTTTTGTCCCAGGCTGCTTTCAGGATTTTCTCTTTGTCACTAAGACTAGTAAGTTTTACTATTAGATGACAAGGTGTGGACCTATTTTTATTGATTTTGAGGGGGATTCTCTGTGCCTCCTGGATTTTGATGCTTGTTCCCTTTGCCATATTAGGGAAATTCTCTATTATAATTTGCTGCAATATACCTTCTGCCCCTCTCTCTCTTTCTTCTTCTTCTGGAATCCCAATTATTCTAATATTGTTTCATCTTATGATATCACTTATCTCTCTAATTCTCCCCTTGTGGTCCAGTAGTTGCTTGTCTCTCTTTTGCTCAGCTTCAGTATTCCCCATCATTTGATCTTCTATATCACCAATTCTCTCTTCTGCCTCATTTATCCTAGCAGTAAGAGCCTCCATTCTTGATTACACCTCATTAATACCTTTTTAAATTTCAGCTTGATAAGGTTTTAGTTCTTTTATTTCTCCAGACAGGGTTTCTCTAATATCTTTCATGCCTTTTTTGAGCCCAACTAGCACCTTGAGAATCATCATTCTGAACTCTTGATCTGACATATTACTGCTGTCTGTATTGATTAGGTCCCTAGCCATCAGTACTACCTCTTATTCTTTTTTTTGTGGCGAGTTTTTCCACCTTGTCATTTTATCCAGATAAGAATATATGAACAAGAGAATAAAATACTAAAAGGGTGGCAAAGACCCCAGAAAAATATATGCTAACCAAATCAGAAGAGACCCCAAATGCGGGGGTGGGGGGGAGAAAGGAGGTAAAAAGAAATAAAAATACACAGACACAGACACACACACACACACACACACATATTATATAAAATTATATATATATTAGACTGGTGAATAGAACAGAGACATCCACTTGATTTTGGGTATATTTTGGTCTCTTAGAAGAAACTACCTCCCAAATTTTTAAAGAAAGAAAAATATATATACAAAAAAGAAAAACTTATATATATATACAAAAAATAAGGGTAAATACGATGAAGGGATGGAATATGACTGTAAAGATGAAAATTTAAAAATAATTCTAAAAGAGGAATTGATAAGATAAGTTGGTTGGAAAAAGAAAGAAGAAGAAGGAAAAAAAGAGGAGAGAATGTGCTCAGACTGGAGACTAGAAAAAAAACATAGGTTTTGTTTAGGGTATATTTTGATCTATTAGAAGAAATTGTATCCCAAAATTTTTTAGGAAAAAAAGACCCTATATGTATACAAAAAATAAAGTTAAATACAATGAAGGATAAAATATGACTATAATAAAGAAGGTTTAAAAAGATTTTTTTTAAGAAAGGTATTGTTAAGATAAACTAGTAAAAAACGTTAAAAGAGGAAAGAGGAAAAGTTTAAAAAAAATTAGAATAAGGGGCGCCTGTATGGCTCAGTGGGTTAAAGCCTCTGCCTTCCACTCAGGTCCTGGGATCTAGCCCTGCATGGGGCTCTCTGCTCAGCAGGGAGCCTGCTTCCCCCTCTCTCTCTGCCTGCCTCTCTGTCTACTTGTGATCTCTCTCTGTCAAATAAATAAATAAAATAAAATAAAAATAAGAATAAGAAAAAAAAATTAAAAAAATTTAATTTAACTTTGTAAGACTAAAGGATCATAGGGAGAAAGCCATGAATTCCATGCATTGGTTTCCCCTAGCTCTGGAGATCTGCTGTTCCTCTTGATCAGTAAGCTTGGTCTTGACTGGATGTTCTTACCGATCTTCTGGGGGAGGGGCCTGTTGTAGTGATTCTCAAATATCTTTGCCCCAAGGTGGAATTGCACCATCCTTGCCAGGGGCCAGGTTAAGAAAGCTGCTTAAGTTCACTCTCGGGACTTTTTGCTCCCTGAATGCTTTCTGTAGAGCTCTGGAGGACAGGAATGAAAATGGTGGCCTCCTAATTTCCAGCCCAGAGGAGCCAAGACCTCAGGGCCCCACTCCTCAATGCACCCTCAGAGAAAAGGGGTCAATCACTCCTGTCTCCCTGGTCTCAGGCCGCGCTGTGGCTCACCCAGCCTGTGACCTATTGTTTCACTCCTTGGCGCATGCCCCAGTTGGAGTCTCCAAACCCAGCAGATTCCTGCCTCCAGAGGAGGAAGGTGAGTCTCCCTGGATCTGCCACTTGTGGGGTCTCTTCTCAAAGAGCAGTGGCCTGACTGTTCCTTGGATCACAGTTTATGGTAACCCCGAGCTGAGAGCTCACTCCTCGGCTCTGTCTCTGTAGTCAGCTTTCCCGCTCCAATACCTGGGTGCTTTGCCATACTCAGATGCCCCTGATCTTACAGTGACTCCGCAAGTCCTGAGACCATACTGTCCCCACGAGGACTCCACCCTTGCTTAGCCTCTAGCGATGTCCATCTGTGGAGCAGACTTCTAAAAGTTCTGATTTTGTGCCGCACTGCTCCATCACTTACAGGGAGCCGGCCCCTCCCCTCCTCAGTCCATCTTCCCATCGCTTTGGATTCACTTCTCTGCATGTCCTACCTCTGAAAAAGTGGTCAATTTTCTGTTCCTAGAATTGCTGCTCTGCTTTTCTTCGATCTCCTCTTGAGTTTGTAGGCATTCAGAAAGGTTTGATAACTCTCTAGCTGAACTCCTGTGACCTAATGTCATTTCAGTCTGCTATTCCTCCGCCATCTTGCCTCTCTCCTTCATTTGTGTTTTACTTATGTCCGTTTCTGTCTGGAAAAAATTATTTGCTGAGCTTTTACTTAGAAGATAGTTCTGGTGAAAAAAGTGTAAGCAGGACTTTTATTTTCAGGATGGTTGTGTTATTTCCTCTCTCCTTTCAGTATATATAGGTGCACACAGAAAAAAATGGACTAGCTAAAATTTTCAGATAATAAACCATTTTTATATTTTCTCATTAAATATAGCATACCCTTTTAGAATCCTGATTATTAAGTAGCTGTTATAAATTTCTTCTTCTATGTAATCAATAGATTATGAAAGTTAAATTTCTTAGTGGAATTATTTTCCTATTGATTCAGAATTAACTTAAGCACA
The DNA here is from genome assembly GCF_010015895.1 of Lontra canadensis. Lineage (NCBI taxonomy): Eukaryota > Metazoa > Chordata > Mammalia > Carnivora > Mustelidae > Lontra > Lontra canadensis. The sequence continues at coordinate 19,703,086 of NW_022630996.1, forward strand.
GAGGTGGAGCAATAGGTGTAACACTTACTGATCACAAAGTATAACGTGATTAAAAAAAAACTAATAGTTCATATTTTTATAAATGTCCTCTTTCATAAAAAATTACTCAGAAAAAATACTGTATTTTACAACATATCTATTTTATTAACTGATATCACAAGCATGCATGATACATGGCTTTGTGTCCTACTTTATGACAGTCTTAAAGACAATCAGTTAATTGATTTTTAAATTGATTCAAAAGCCCTTTTTGATAGTTATGGAATTCAATAAAGCTAACATTATTTAAAGCAAGGGGGGGAAGTGGATTTAAATCTCATTTGAAATAGCATGACAAACCCCCATAGCTTAATGAAAATAAGCTTGGATGCAAGTTTTAGCCTTCCAGTGGAAATCTGCCAAAAAAGCTTTCACTAGATAACAATCACTGTAATTACAACAGCAACTGACAATGGTTTAAATACGACCCCCCCAATACATCCTTTTAGAAATCACAATGCTCTTAAACAATAACATGGTCAATGACAGGGTTATGGGTATGAGGGTAGGAAGCCAGGAAGGATGACTAGAATGGGGAAAGCAGGTGGCCAGTACAAAGACCACCAAACCTGCTGGGATAATTTAGGTAATTAATTTTGTCCTTGAATTGACGTGATTGTTTTAAATTTGCCATATTTTGTCACCCTATTATATTTTACCTATAATTTTAAAAAGCTTTTCTACAAGTTGATATGACTAGTTTGAAATTAGGGCATTAATGGCATTTTGCTAACATGGCCCCTTGCTTTATAATCCTTTGGTTTGCATTACTCCAAACTAGTAATCAGTTGAAATATTTAAAAAGAAAGCTTACAATTTTAGTAACAGATGTACTTATTTTTCTCATTAAATTTAACACATTCTCTGTGTATGCCTACACACATAGGTATACAGAGTATACCTATGTGTCACACACATGTATACACACATATGTACACACATATATACATGTATGTATTAACACAGACAAACATTTGTTTTCCACTTTGTCTTTTCATGTTCCATGAGTTCTCCTCAAGTACAATCCTATCTTTTCTGACAGTCTATATTTTAGCTTAGTTTTAGAATCTCCTATACAAAAATGCCTCTTTAATTAATTTTACCCCATTCTGATCCCCTGCTTCATTTAGCATTTACATTCATATTATTTACATAGACTAATATTGTTTTTTACTTGCTCTTAATATAATTATGGAATCATTTAGGTCACCGAGGAATTCTATTTTTTTACATAAATTAAAACACTTATTTATAGTGATTTAGTATCATAAAATAAAGCACTGCATTTAGAAGCAAAATGCTTTTTCTTTCCCATAGAAATGTTAAATTAGATTCTATCATAACAGTCACAAAATTTTGATGATGTTTAGCTATTAGGGAATTTAAGAATAATCATTTTTAATGAAGAAGTCCTTCAACTTCAGAACAAGAAAGAACCAGTTCTGAAAATTGAGTTTGAACGTAATAGATCAGATGGCCATTTTTTTTTTTTTCTGGGAACATCCCAAGCTGCTTTCTGTTAATATTGATATATTTATAAACACTTTCAGATAAAACCAAAGTAAGAGCTTATAATAGTCCTTCCTAGCTCTAATAAACTTGGGCTAATACCAGATAAAAATTTCTCAACCGGGGCTCCCAGGTGGCTCAGTCCTCAAGCATCTGCCTTCAGTTCAGTTCATGATTCCAGGGTCCTGGCATCAAGCCCCACACTGGGCTCCCTGCTTGGCAGGAAACCTGCTTCTACCTCTCCCACTCCCCCTGCTTGTGTTTCCTCTCTCTCTCTCTCTCTCTCTCTCTCTCTCTCTCTGTTTCTGTCAATTAAATAAATAAACAAAATCTTAAAAAAAAAAAAAATTCTATTTCTCAACAAAGGCAGTACCGCCCCCTAGGGGGTATTTTGGAAATCTGTGGGAGTTTTTTAGTTGTCACAGTGATTGGAGTGGCAACAATTATGATTAATGAAAAGGAGCTAAAGTTTCTAGATAACCTGTAATGAATAATACTTTTCCACCCAAAAGTTCTTCACACATCAGTACACAAATTTGGGATATCCCGCTGAACATTACTGTAGATGAAAAACTTGCTTATAATTGTGTCCACCTGGAATGTATCTTCATTTTACATATAAAGATTTTCTACCCAGTTTTAATTTACACTAAATCTTCCAGGAATGGGAACTACCATTTACCATTATGAAAGATTGTACTGTGTTCTGTTTAGAAATTTGGAGTCATTGCACTTTTAGAAAATCCCATTACCAACCACATTAGCTCTCTAGCTGAGTTGCAGTAAAGCATAACTTCATCAGACTGCCTTTGCAGCTCTCATATTCTGATGATTCCACATGTCATTGCAAACCTAATCCTTCATATGTCACCTAGTGTTGTCATGCCTGAATGGTAACAGACACACAGAGTATTCTGTTACAAATAAAATTATTTCATTTTGCTTTATAATAAATAATTTTTATTTTCCCTTTATATTACCCCAGCATGATTGTTTTTAACTGTGTATACATGTAGGTTGTATTGCCTATGAATTTCATTCCAGGAGAGTAAAGCGAGCACTAGAAAATATTTGTTTTAGTAGCAGGACATTGGATCTAATGAGGTCAAGAACCACTAGATATGATGGGAATGGCCGCTTGAACCTCCCTTGGAGCTTCTAAGGTCAGCATTTTGACTGCTCACATATTCCTTTTCTAATAAAGGGATAATCTGGGAAGTTTGGAATTCATATAGTGGCTAAAGTGAATAGAAAAATAGAGCATGAGAGAGTTAGTTGTGATAGTTTCTTAAGGGGGCGTGGGTATGAGTACAAATAAAAGACTATGGAGTTGGTCTGTCAGTGAGTTTACCATGGCGAGCCTGCTAGTATTGGGGGAAGATAGGGTGTATTGATAGAGGCAAGCTCTCTGGGTTTCCCCTGCAGACCTTTTGAGGGCAGCAAGGAGTAGAATGGAAAGGCCGTAAAAATGATATGTGATTTCTCTCCTGTCATTCTATTGATGCTTTACATTTTCTATGATTTCCTATTACTGGCTTTTTATTGCTCTTTGTATATTATCCATCTAACAGGCTAGATAGACAGTTTTGCTATTCTCTTTTCCAGTAATAGTCTCAATGCAAAATCTTTTTCTCGTTACGTTATCCACATTTTAAGCTCTGTATTTTGGTGTTATGTGACTGGAAAAAGCCTTCAAAACCTTTTAAAAAGAGCAATGGCAGGGGCACCTGGGTGGCTCAGTCTCTCTCTTAAATAAATCAATAAAGTCTATAAAAACGGAGGGGGGGCATGTGGGTGATGTTCTTTCACATCCACTTCATATTAAAGATTACCCATTTCTTTTACTTATGAAAGTTTGGATATGCATAGAATTATTAAGGTGCAAAGTCTGTAGGTGTATATAGAAACATGTTCAAATTAAAACATATATTTGGGAAAGAGAGAAGAGTGTGTGTTTTCTCATTTGGTGGATAGTTTCAAATTTGTTTCTCCTTAGAATTAAATATTTTTGATAAGATGTTTTTGGTGAAGTTGTCTAGAATGTGTTTGACCTTTTTGACATTCTTATTTTAACTTCAGAAAAATGAGTTTGAGTTGTATTCTCTGATTGTTCCTTAACTATTTCTCAAAAAGCCTTCTTTATACCTATGAATAGTGCTTAACTTGCATTTCCATTTTCTTATCTATTATGTTTTTTCTCATTAATTTCACGTTTTGACTTTTTGTAATTCATAAAACAGGCCTACCAAATTTCAACAGTAATTTTAATATCACAATTTTCAGTGTAGTGAATTTGCATTTTATGTATTTTCATAGGGGAAGATGTTCTTTTGAGAGCAGCGAGAAGAGAATATTGTACAACATGCCACAGATCATGAGGGTCTGGGTGTGGGTCACAGCTGCATTCATTCTGTCTTTGGAGATGGGAGGTAATGATTTAAATTTTCACACACAAACATGGAGGTCTTGTGAGAATGAAGTAAAGGTGTTTATCAGGCACCTTGATCTCTGGGACCTCACCAAAAGAAATGGTAACGTTGGAGGCATGGACTTAGGAGTCTTAGTATACATGTGACAGTTGAAGCATAGGGCTAAGGACAAAAGCCTATGGTATACAAATCTTTAATTCATTAAAAGCAGTTGGAAAAAGAACCAAAAATAAGTTGTGTGATAAAATCTAAGAGAAAAGGGAACTTCAGAAAGACCATATTTTCAATAAAGTCATGAGCTGAAGAGAGGTTAAAAACAGGATGAACGCAAAATATTTGACCTTTTAAAAATCTTGGTAATGTTTTAGAGTGTAAAAGGAGTCATGGATACTGAATCCAGAATTCAGTGAATTGAAGGTGAATGAAAAGCGAGGTCGTGATTGTTCAGGGTACTTGTAAGAAAGTTGTCTTTGGTGGGGGAGTAAGATAAAAGTCTACAGAGAGGTCACAAACCTTTTTAGAAACAAACAAAAATAAAACCTCACAGCACAGCGAGGTTCAGTCGACGATTAAATGTACTCAAAAGGTTGAAAAGTGAAAGGACTGAATTTGTTGTCCTTAAAGTCTGTTTGTTCCTATCAGGAGAAACAAAACCTTAGTCAGAACTGACTGATTGTATTGGGTCTCTGCAGTGTTTCTTTTTTTAGCAGTGTAAGTGAAGACACGCATAACTATGAAAAGGTGGGCTTCCAACAGATGGAAGTGGTTAACAGCGTGGATTCAGGAACTAAACTACCCGCGGTTGAATCCTGGCTCTGCCACGTACAAGCTGTGTGATCTTGTGGAAGTTAAATCTATCTTAACCTCTCTGTGTTGCGGTCCCTCATTGTGAAATGGGGAAAATAACTGTACCCAACTCGTTGGTTAAATGAGTTAATATTAGAACCCTGGAAGAAAGTAAAATTTATACAAGTGCTTATTAAATAAATAAAAATCAAGTATCAGTCACACCTATTATTATTTAACCTAGTAGGTTGGTTTAGTAAGTTAATTGACTAGCAATTTTCATTAAGTTTAAGATTTTTCTCAGAAACGATTAACTTGGATGGTCTATAACAAATATAGTCATTGATATTTATTTAAACCATTAATTATATTTGCCAAACCCAAAACTCATAAAATATTTTTGGAGAGCAAAGGCAGTTTTCTCATGGTCAGTATAGCTTTAGTTTTATTTTTTAAATAATTTCAAGCCTACAAGAATGTAGCAAAAAGAATACAAAGAATTTTTTTCCTGAACCTTTGAGAGTAATTTTCCAATATCATATCCAATTAACCTTGGATACCAATACCTCAGTGACATTTTCCTATAAACAAGAACATTCTCCTACATAAACATCCATCAAAATGGGAAGATTAACAATGAAACAGTACATTCCTACTTCTACCATTCCTTCTACAACTATCAGTTGATATTCTACTGTAAGGAAAGGCTGTTTCTTCTCATCTCTTTGTTCATTTGTTTTATTACATCGGTATGGACTCATGGATTCCTATGCTGTTGGATGGGTTATAAGTAGTTACTACTATTATTTATTTTAATGCCCAAATTTTGCCCAGTTTGGCCAGTGGGAGCTCCTTTATGCTGGCCTTGTGTCCTTTAAACATATCTCCATCATCCTTAGATCACTATCCTATTTTCCAACACAATAGAGCCTGAGTTCATTTTGTATCAGCCATTTCTCCAAGAAACTCTAGTTTCTTTTAGTGGAGCATAGTATTTAGAAGCCAAAATCTGGTACTGTGTATGCTTACTGTGATTGGGGTGTCAGTGCTACACACCATTTCAGTAGATCAAACTAGGAAACAGACACACACACACACACACACATATTTTTTTCTCCATTTACCCATGCGTATTGAAAACTATATATTCCCCCAACAATTCTAATTTCAATGCACCACACCAGGTTCATCCTTTCCATCTTTATAATTTTATAACTTTATAACTTCTTTGGCAATGAGAAACCTAGCTCCCATTGTTCTGAATGTATTTATATATTTTGTCAATATCTCCTATGTAACATATCTCCACCAGATCACTACCCTGGAGGACCACTTTTCTCACTTGGGCTTCAAAGTCTGGCCACTTTCCTTACTTAGGCTCTAAACTCTGATGGTAGGATCACCCACTGTTTCACCTGGAAACCTTGACCTCATCCTCTGGCTTTTAGAGTTAATTATTCAGAAAGGAAAAAGGAAGGAGGAAGAATGAAAGAAAAGAGCAGAAAGACAAGCTGGAAGTACAATCAATATACTTTAAATGTGGGTTTCAAGTTGTAAAATTAAAATGTCAAGACTGTATCTACTTTAAAGAAATTCCATTACTAAGGCTAAAAAATGTTCTTATAAATGAAATAATCAAAATGCCAGGGCATACAATATCTCAAAAGGGCACTACTTAACAGTATACATTTGATCTTAGATAAGGACTCCATTTATTGCCGATATAATTCATAATGCTAAGTATCTGCAGTAACACTTTATACTTGTTATGTCTGACATTTTCACTGAAGTGGCTAAATCAAATACCTGGAAAATCAGCTACTGTGAAGTTAGTCAACGATATATCGAGCAAACAAGAGGATTTGCATGAGGTAACTATTTCTAGAATTCTCTTAGTTCCTTACATCATCCTGGGACCATGAAAGAAATTTCTTTGATTGACCCTACCTAGCTCTGAACTCACTATAAATAAATTATTGAGTCTTTCCATCTCTGTAAAGTACCAAAGAGCTCTTGGGCATGATGCATTTTTAAAATTTCAAGAAAATCAATTTCTTTTCATGACAGATTACTAATAGCTTCCACCCTTCTTTTTAGGGAGCATACATCTCTAGTAACACAGGAAGTGAGAGGAAAATTGACCGAATGGTGCCAGGTCAGTAGATATTTTTATGCTCAACTTGAATTAGCAATTTCAAAAATATTTCCTTCTCTCTTTCCTTTTGTGTTACATGTGCTACAAACATAGAGTAGCTACACACAGTGTCCTGTGAGACAGCTCCAGAGATTTTTACAAAGACAGTCTAGAAAGTGCTCCCTAAGGTAAGACTGATCTCAACTAATCTTTTTTATCAATTTCCTTAAACTTTGTATTCTTTAGTATTCTAAAGCCAAGAATTCTTTATCCATAGCATTATCATTTGTCAACCTTATTATCAGCAAGTTTCTGATAGCTCAGGAACTTAATACTGTTGAAATAATTGTATTAGAAATCTTTAGCTATCAATCAGAGCTTCATCAGTTTTAAATACAATTTTAGCCAATTTCCTCTTTAAGTCATGTTTTGAAACAACACTTGAGGAAGATTGTCAATATATTTTTTCCTCATGTAGTCACAGCAATATCCTTAATTTGTAATATGTGGAAGCTTAAATATATGTATTCTAAACTCTGGCCACCAGCTTGCTTTTCTGTTTCTAGCTGTTTTATCGCTTCCCTCAGGTTGCTTTGATGTTCAGTTACACAAACTCCAAGCTCTTGATCTTTCCCCATCCTCGAAATACTTCTGGTCTTACTTTATTTCCTACACAGTCTTGACTCCATGATTGATCATGTAAAGTAAGACTCCCGTCTTTCTTGTCCATTTGGCTTATATACCCCCAACATGAGGAAAAAATCCACATTTCCTTACTCTGCTTGCCATAAGTGGTACAGAGAAAAAGGCATATATAACTTTAGACTGGTGCAAATACCAATGTATGTTTTGCAACTTCATTTGATCTCACAACACCTGTCTTTCATTCTTTTATATTATTTCTATTATAACATCTCCAATTTTTCTAAAACATTCCAAAATGTTGAGGCTGCCCTCATAACATCAAGAAATTATTTCACTGAGAAAACAGGTACCAGATAAAAAAATGACATTGGGTCAAATTTGACCTCCAAATTTGATGAAGGTCAAGTGTATGACCTTCATCATACATATGCTATTATTCCTCCTTTCCTCCACTCTCAAGAGATCAGTTGGTACCCCCTCCATTCATAAGTCATCCGCCTTTTCATGCCCTGATTGCATGGTTCCTGTTTCCTCCAGCACCCTGCTCTGGTCCCCACCTATAACTCTTAACTACTTATTGGCTTTTTCTCTCAGGTTATAGAGATACTTAAATCTCTATTCTCTGATAAGCAAACAAGCAAATGAACAAAACTACCATAAGCTTCTGTGATTCTATCATTCTGTCTAAACATTGCCTTCTGTTTCTTTCCTTTCTCTGCTAAGCTTCTCTGCTATTCACTCCTTTTCTGTCTGACAGCCTCCTTTTATTTATTCCACAAATTACCTTGGAAATGCCACCACTGTCCTGCTAATATCCAAGGCCACTGGATATGTCTTGGCCTTCAACTTACTAGACTTCTTTGAGGGTCTTGAGGCTTTGTGCTACTGTCTCCCATGTTGTCAATTCTCTACTGCATTATCTAGCAAGCTACCGTGCTCTCCTATAACTTCTCTTCCTACCCTTCTTATTATTAGTTTTCTGATTCCTAATTAGGATTTGTTCTCTAAACACCCCTTTTATGCTGCTGTGTCCAGTAACCTTACATGGGTGGCTTTTATCTATTTTGGGGACATCTGGGTGGCTCAGTTGATTAAGCCTGCAACTCTTGGTTTCTGCTCAGGTCATGGTCCTGTGGTCATGGGATAGAGCCCTGAGTCAGGCCCTGCACTCAGCCTGGAGTCAGCTTCAGGTTCTCTCTCCCACTCTCTCTCCATCTCCCTCACTTTCTCCCTTTCAAATAAATAAATAGAATACTTTTTTAAGAAAATCTGTATTTGGCAGAGCACTGGAGGTTAACAGAAAAACATCAAGGTTAGTGTTAAAATGTGGTGTTTACCCAGAAGATTACTTGAAAATAATAACTTCAGTGTTTTATTTATATGTATTTTGCATTTTTCTGAGTGTGTTACCATGAAAATGTTTTTTTAAAAAGCAGGAAAGAGAATAAAACACAAATTTCAGCATTGTAATTACCTCAGGTGGAAAAACAGAGTGATGTCCTAGGAGAAAAATACTGTTAACTGCAAATATAGCAGAAAAACAGCATTGCAAAAATAAATTGTTATTGTTTAGGAAGAAGTTAAAATATATATTTTTAGATTAAAAAAAGGAAATTAAAATGCAGTATGCACAGATGGATTTTATTTTTATATATTTTTTTAACTTTTATAAGAAATACTACTTGGTGATAAGGGAAAAAAGTTATTTTAAAGATTCCACGAAATATATTATGATTGGAAATGTCATTAAAGTGATGTAAGAGTATATATGTTGAAAAGCGTATGAGTTTAATTTTTAAGGTTAATCCCCCCAAATTCTATTACATATAATCTGTGAAGAGATCATGTGAAATAGTACAGCCAGCTGGAATTCTCCAGGTTAAAAACAAAATCAACAAATTATTATGCATCAACATGGCAAAGAAAAAGTGTTCTGATTTTTACTTTAAAAATAAAAATGGATAAAAAGAGTAGTTATCAAAAGTTATCAAAAAAAGAACATTTCTAGTTTACCATTCATGCTACTTCTAAAGCCAAAATGAATCAGTTACTTCTTTCCCTGCTCTGAAATTCATATCAAACAGAAGGAAGATTATTTGGTGTTAAGATAGAAAAAGTCCAATCAAATCTTTGTATATTCTGTAAAGAAAATTGCTCCATTACCTTATTTGTTTTCTCCCATCTGTGTCAAACAAAATCAGACAAATCAATGGCAGTCTTTCGTTTTTGTTTTTATTTGTAGCCATGTAGTGTAAGTTAAAAGTGATATATTTGGTGGTGTTCTGGAGCAGTGAAGTCTTGGAGGGATATTTTACTGAGCCTGTTTCCTCATGCATAATATGACTATAATGAGTACTACCTCATAGGATTGCTTAAAGGCTAAAATAAAATATTGTAGAAGAAAAAACGGAATTTTTAAATCATTAGAAATGCTGGAATTTGCTATAATTATTCAAGTCTTGACAGTCTGGGATTCAATAAAATAATTACTTCGGAATCAAGAAATGAATTATGTGTATATTGAGAACTCTTAATATAATTATTTGTTGCACATACTCCACCAGCTTTTTCTCTGGCCTTTAGTGAAAATGGGAAAGTTTATGGCAGCCAGAGAAAGTTAGCACAGAGAAAATAAGGTTAGGTGAAACATTACAGGCTGACTCTGAACTCTTGCATCCGCTCTGAGGGTATCAAGAAGATCTCTGTATAAAAACTGTAGTTATTACAATCTTCACTGTTTACAGATAAGAAAACTGTGCGTTGAAGAGATAACGTGACCAAGCCAAAGTTAATATTCCTGGCAGGTGGTTGATTTTCTGACCCCTAAACAAAGAATCTGAAAAGTCAAAGACTAACCCTTATTTGCAGAATAAAAAGAAGAGTAAGTGGAAATGTCAGATGACAGAGCTATATAACTAGCTGTGAATTTCATATGTATAAAGCGGGAATAGTAATAAATATCTCAAAAGGTTGTTAATATAATTAAATAAAAGTATTTAAGTAAAAGGGCTTGGTGGAGTAACCTGGTTTATAGAAGTTGCTCAATAAATGTTCCTTACCTTAGTTACATAGGTAGTTGCTGCCAGCTGTACAAATATAAAGTCTAATTCATCCTGGCAAAAAGAAGCTTTATGTAGAAGTATACAATAAGCAACATTGCTTCCCTCTTTTTGTCCACCAAGCACCAAAGTCTTCAAGTAATATTCAGAAAAGTCTATCCAAGTGTGGCATCCTTATAACATTCTATGTTTCTTACCTAAGAATTGGATGAAGAGGAATGATTTTCAATAAGTGACTAATTGAAAACAAGCAAACCTACAGTATGAAGTTTAAAAAAAAAATTGCCTATTACACCCAAGCAAAACTAAGATATACTGTTCTGAGCATTTTGATACTACCTTTTAACTGTTTCCCACTAAGGAGCAGGTGCTATATTTAGACAGTGTATTTCACTAATCCACTTTACAAATATTTATTGAAAACTACCTTGTGCCAGATGTTCTTCAAAGCACTTGGGATCCATCAATAGGTAAACAGAGAAAGATCACTGCCCTTGTGGAGCAGGGGTACTCCACATGAGAGCAGTGTGATAGAAAATGGGAAGCATTGTGGGAAAAGGATATAGAGAGCAAGTTAAGAAGATTAGGAGTGCTGAAAATGGTGTACAGATTTCCATTTTAGCTAGAGTGATCATAAAGCAAATGAAGACTTGAAGGACATGAGGGAGATCGGTTTGCAGATTAACTAAGGGAACACCTGCCAAGCAGCACAAGAGCCCTAAAGCAGGAGCATGACCATTATACATAAAACATATGTGACCGGTGCATTTAAAAAAAAAAAAAAGTGACAGAAATAAAGTTATGGAAGTAAAAAGATTCTAGAGCACAAAGGGCTCTGTAGGCCAGATGAGAACTTTAACTTTTACTCTGTGAAGTGAGCAGAGAAGTGGCATGCTTTTAGGTTTTATGAGAATCATCCTGATTGCTGTGTTGAAAACAGGCTAACGATGATAACTAACATAAAATAATATAAAAGAATTTTAAACAACAACAACAAAAAAGAAAATAGGCTAAAGAAGCTATGGAGCTAAGGGCAGCAGAGAGGTCACTTAGAAAAGAAAGCTATTATCATAGCTCAGAGGAGAGATGATGTGTCTTGGATCAGGGTAGTAGCAATGATGGTGAAAATAAGTTGAATTCTGGATATATTTTGAAGGAAGTACCAACAAATTTGCACAGATTGAAAAGGAAGCATGAAAGAAAAAGAGAAGTCAAGAAAGACCACGGTGATATTGGCCTGAGAAATTAGAAGCATGAATTTACCATCTACTGAGATGAGGAAGGCTGAAATTAGGATAGACTTGGGAGAAAGATCAGGTAGGCTGGGGAGAATTGAGATTTGGACATGTTGAGGGTTAGATATTTATTAGAAATTCAAGTAGAGCTAATGGTCAGATAATTGTGTATTAAACTCTATTTGAGAAATGAATCTGGGCTTGGTAGATACATTTTGGAGTCATTGTCTTTGAAGTGGCAGCATTTAAAAGAATGTAGGTTGAGTGAAGAGAACCATAGACAGAACTCTGAAACCCTTCAACACAGGAAGAAAAAGAAGAACCTCAGCATAGGGAACTAAAAGGAGCAACCAGTGAGGTAGAAGGAAATGCAATGTCTTGTCAACTCTATGAAGAGATTGACCATTTGCCACAGTTTGCCTGCAGCACTGCCAGTTTGTGACTATTATCCCACTTTAATTATTAATAGTGTCAACACATTACTCTCAAAAGTATCTCATTTTAGATGATAAAGTGTAATATTCAGTTGTGGTATATGTCACATAGATCAGATAACATGAGGAATGAAAAGAGACAATTGGATGGAGAAACAGACAGGTTATTCTTAAACATCCTGCTTTTAGTAGAATATGGAGCTATAGTCTGAACGTTTTTGTCCTCCTGAAATTCGAATGTTGAAATCCTAACCTCCAAGGTGATGGTATCAAGAGGTGGGGCCTTTGGAATCTGATAAGTCACCAGAGCAGAGCCCTTATGAATGAGATTAGCGCCCTTAAGAAAGAAGCCCCAGAGAATTTCCTAGCCACATCTACCCCATGGGGCACAGCAAGAAGTTGGCTATTTACAACCTGAAAGAGAGTCTTTGCCAAAATCTGATCACACTGGCACCCTAATCTTGGACTTCTGGTCCCCAGAAAGGTGAAAAATAAATTTCTGTTGTCTGTGATATTTTATTACAGCAACATGAAAAGGCAAGGAGATATGTGCACCAAATTCTGATTAGAGTTAACTTAAGAGAAATGGAAAGTAAGTCATTCATATCACTTCACCCAATAAGAAAAATTACAAAGGCAGGATAAAGAGAAAAAAAATTGGTGTGAGAGCAAGGGAAAACTATGCAGTGGTAAAGAATTATGGGCCAAGGTCCAAGACACTATGAAATGTGAGTTTGATGTTTAATATCACTTTTCCCCCAAGAAGTAACTGCTGGTGTCAGAAAAGGAAGATTAGGTAACTGAAAAGCTGAGCAGTGCTCATGACCTGCCTTATATGTTAGATGAACAAAGACTGGAACTGAGACCCCACCAAAGGGAAAGAGGTCTGATACAGTTCTTCACCTGTGAGTTAAAAAATGCAAAGTATTGGGACCAGGAGCAAGATGGCGGAGAAGTAGGAGACTGTTTCAACTGGTCCCCTAAAATGAGCTAAAAATGCAAAGTATTATCCCTCACAAGAAACTGATTTAATTCAATACCTGAAACTGGTTTGAGATGTTCCCTTGTTACTGACACTCATAACCATCTACTAGAGAAACATAAATTTTCACAAGGAAAGAAGATAAAATCATACCATCTTAAATTATGTTTATTATTTTCCAAATACAATATGCAAAACTTACTTAAGAATATAACCAGGCTGACATATCAACAACAACAAAAACAACAACAAAAATGGAAACCAGAAGGTTGAGAGAAAATAACCACCAAGCTAGAATTCTGTAACCAAAGAAAAATCTCCTCAGGGATGAAAGCAAAATAAGGATATTTCAGACAAACAAACACTAAAAGAATTGATCACAAAAACTTAATACCTAAGTGAAATATTGAAGAGTGTTTTTCAAGTAAAAGATAATGATCCCAAATCTATGTTTAGATTTAGAGGAAGAAATAAAGAACAGTGAAGTGTTAAATATGTGCACAAAGTTAAATGAATATTGGTTGAGAGGAATACTGTTAATAATGAATATGTTTACAAAAGCACACAATGATAACAGAAGGTAAGTCAGGAGGATGGAAAATCTTAAGGTATTCTAAGATCCTTATATTTTCTGTAATAATCATAATGATGAAGACATCTGTCCACTAGAAAATTATAACATAGTAGCAATCATATTAAAATTTGAAAGCATTAAGAGGAAATGCAAATGCATTAATGCAAAAGTATTAATAGAAATGCAAATAATACACTTTTCTTAGTAATTGATAGAACAAGCTGAAAAGTCAATATGAATATAGATTTGTACCATAATAAAAATATTTACCTAATTGGCTCTGTTGAACCAAAACTCCCCAAACTGCACACTATAAAATCTTTAAAAAAAAAACAACCCAGGGGTGCCTGGGTGGCTCAGTGGGTTAAGGCTCTGCCTTCGGCTCAGGTCATGATCCCAGGGTTCTGGGATCGAGCCCTGCATCAGGCTGTCTGCTCATCTGGGAGTCGGCTTCCCTTCCTCACTCTCTGCCTGCCTCTCTGCCTATTTGTGATCTCTGTCAAATAAATAAATAAAATCTTAAAAAGAAAAAAAAAAAAACCCAAAGACTAAAAATGACCTCTTGCTAAGAAAATAGCAAGTATCAGTAAATTTCCAAAAACGGAATCACGAAGGTTCATTCTCTGACTACAGTTGAATTAAGCTCAAATTCAATACAATATAGTTAGAAAGCAGCCAATAATTTAGAATTTTAAAAGTATATCTAAATACCCACAAATGAAAAAAACAGATCACAAATGGAACTTGGGAAATTCAAAAATTGAGTCAAAACCCATAGATGCAGCTGAATCTGTGTTCAGAGGAAATTTATAGCTTTAAACATATTTGTTAGTAAAGAAGAAAGACTGTTCTATCAAAATAAATTGAAAATATAACAACAAATTAAAGCCAAAGGAAGTAGAAGGAAGGAAATAGGAGGTAAAAACAAATGAATTATTAGCAAACACAAGAGGAAGAATCAGAGTAAAAAGTTGATTCCTTGAAGATTCAAAACTGATATATTCCTGGTAAAACTGATCAAGAAAACAGAGAAACAAATAGCCAAATACAGGTGTTTCAGTATTTAAAAGTCACAAGATATTACAGATGACTTCACTTTAATATTATTTTATGTATTAACTAAAACAGATAAAGCCCTTGGGTAACCAAGAGATTTTTTTTTTTAGATTATTTATTTATCTAAATAAATTATTTGAGAGAGAGAGGGAGCATGATCAGGAGGAGGGAGAGGGGGAAGGAGAGGAAAGAGAGAATCTCAAGCAGACTCTGGGCTGAGCACAGAGCCTGATATGGGGCTAGATCCCATGACCCTGAGTTCTTGACCCTAGTTAGACCCTAGAGTAGGATGCTCAGCAGACTGAGCCACCCAAGCACCACCCCCCCAAAAGAGATGGTTTATAATCCATTGGTGATGGCATTGGCTTTAGACTTTATCAACTGTAATGGGTGAAAAAACAGAGTATGTGAATGTAGATTTCAGTTTAAGTTTTTGTCCTGTTCTGGTTTTTTGTTTTAGACTTGTTACATATCCAATGATTGCTATATCCTCTTTGCCTGCATTAAGACCTTCATTTCTTTATGTGTTCTTGTTACCGAGTTTCCAATTTTGCTTTAATTAAGAAATAAAAAAAATAATAAACATTTGTTTATATGGGTAAAGTGGTGTGATGGAAGCTGGAGGAGCTATTACAAACGAGACCTAATTTATGCACTAAGGTGCTCAAATTCCAGTTGGAGTAAAAGTGGGAGCCTCAGGAAATCAGAGAAGGAATTAGGAGGTAATGCCTGACCTGAGCTCTAAGGGACAAAAAAGAAGAGTAAAAAGAGTGAGGATAGGACAGAACATCCCGGCAAATTAAATGTGTTCAGAGGCCCATGGGTGGAAAGCAAATCTCAGGGTCTGGAGACACAAGCACTTGCAGGCAAAGCTTACTTTAGATGCATATCTTAGAACAGCTTTCCTCCTCTCTAATATGCTTATTAAATATTTAATTTTGATTTATTGTGGAGCTGTAAGTGAGGACTCTGGTCTTTATAGCTAGTTGGCTTCCTTTAGCCTGTGTTCTCTTTAACATTCGTGATTTTTTTTTCTTGTGGCATATGGTGAAGGAGACAGATTTACATATTTCTTTTCTGCAAAAAGTCATTTTCTTTTTTGAGTCTAAACTGAAAATATTACATAATGGCATCTCCTATTTAAGTACAGTAGAAATGCTGTTTCTTTATCCTTGATGCCTCCACTTTGAAGCTACTCAAGTTTAACTACTTAAAAGTGAGTATCACTTGGAGTGCACAAGAATAATTCAGGCCTCTTATCTTCCTCTCCTGACAGATGTCTTTATTAATTTGCAGTTTATACATTCATTAATTCAAAAAGCTCTTGACTCTTTTATGGGACAAACAGGAGACCACAAATATGAATCAGTCCTTTATATAGAGGACTGACATCCCATGGCTTTGCAGTTCTCACACTGTCTTCTCTACCTCCAGGAGTGAGTTGTACTTAGAGTACCCAGGCAAGTTAGCTAATGCACAAAGTAAATGTGGTTTTAGAGTATATGCAATTTACAAAAAAACTGTCAAATATTATAAAAACTGATAAAAAAGCAAAACCCATCATTTTGATAAGTTTTACTGCTTCATTAAAAACACTAGAGTCCGAAAATGGAATTCTGTCATTGCTCTAATTAAAATATTATTTCTACCTACGTTGACAAGTGGGCAACATTTATGTTATGCCTTTCCTGTAATTTAATTGATCTTTCAAATCTTTCTATAGAGGCTTTGGGTTGCTAGTCAGAAAAATTACTGTGAAACTTATGTTGCCCTGCCAAATATAAGACCTTGCAGGTGACCTATTGACATGACAGAGATTGACAGTACTATACAGCTCATATGTAAAAGAGTACGAATGAAGGGAAAATCTGCCTGTTTGGTTTTTTTTTTTTTTTTTGTACCACCTTTTGTTAGAACATGGGGTCTGCTAGATTTTCATTATGGGGAACCTCTTTGTCATTGCTTGTCATCCTGTGACAGAGTAATTCAGTCTGTAATCAAATAAGCCTGGAAGTCATTTTTATTTATGTATAACATGGTAAAATATGGCTGTCTTGGAGGATAAGAGAATGAAACAACACAAACTTTAGCTGGTGGTTTTTAAGAAATCTGTTCTTGCATGTGTGCCATCTTTTATCTTATTGTTACATTCAGATAATTTCTACTGTCTTGCCTATCAGCAGAAAATTCTTCTGCCTTCTTCCTAAGTCAGCTGCCTCTCTCTTCAAATCAGCTGTGTTTCGTGACTTCTTATTTCCCGCCATAAATGCCTCTAGGGAAAAATATGCACAGCCAAAAAATGAATCCAAAACCTGCAAAAGAAAAAAATTGCATGATTTCTCAGAACTGTCCTTTGTTTTTCTATCAGTTTTATCACTGACCTTTTGTTACCTTATCAAAGAGACATGAAGTTTTCAACTTGTTAATTAAAAACACCAGTTATGCTTATTATTAAACTTCCTTTTGGGTAGTACTAGTAGCCTATGACTACTTGAGAGAAAAAAAAATTGGGCCAAAAATCATGCCATCAAAACCAATCAAGTTAAACGTCAATTAAATGAGCCTAAGATCAATTTTTCCTTTTGGAAAGAATAGTCTATTTCATTTCCTGTCTGTAAATGCAAAAAGTAAATGTTTAACAATATTAACCAAGAAATAAAAATAGGAAAATATTCCGGGCAAGCCCAAAGATTTTCCCATACAAGAGATTCTGTAACATTTTTGAACACTGACATTTCTTTTCTAACATAAGTGAAAGTTTTTGCATACAAATTCAGTAAGATTCCTCTTATTCTGTCACTGAGAATGCACATGGTCAAAAAATACAATAGTATGATGGCTCATTTGGCTCTAGCTAAGCATTAGTTTCTGCTCTTAGAAGAAGGAGATGCCCTTCCTTGGATTACAGGAACAAGTGTGAAAGGAAATTAAAGGGGGGAAAGTCATCTACAGAGTCCTGCATAGGCAATATGCTACTGAGCTCTGGCATCTTCTAGAACCCAGTCACTTCCTAGAATACCTAGCATGTGTTCAAGTCAAACACCAGTCAGAAACTTCAGATGCTCAGAGACACCTGCAAAAAAGAAACTCTGCACAGAAAGTCTGAGGTCTCCAGGGTTGCAATCAGCCTGATTTGAGAAAGATTGGCAAATCCTTCACAGGTTTCCTCTTATCATGGCTGCATGCTAAAATGCTAAATAGGAAAACTGGGCTGTCAGTTGCCTGTATTTGTCTGCCAGAACCTTGAAATTAGGTCATGGCCACCAGGGAAAATTCCTTCTCCAATGGCAGGCTGTATGAACACGTTAACAAACCCAGACAGGAGGAAACACCTACTGAAATATGCTAACTGAGAGCAATGAGATACACTATTAAAATGGTATCAACTTCTGATTTTAAGATCCATTTCAAATATGGAAACAAGGAACATGGCTCTGAATGTCACACCTTGCTTTCCGTCCTGTCCTTGAAAGAAAACAAAGAAGAACAAAACTTCTTCCCAGGTTTCCAGCCGTCTCATCAAACAACTTGAATTTTAACTTTCTAAGTATAAAATTTATTTTAATGAGCATGCCTCCTGACAGTTTTATTAAAGTATTCTAAATTTTAGGATTCCACTTTTATGCAAGGGTGACAAACCTGAGAGATCATTTCTAAACCTACTTCTACCCGCAAGACAGCATTATTATTTTATTTGAATTATAAACACTTATGAAAAAAGCTTGAAATACTCCTAATATTTGGATGCATTATTAATTCATAAACAGTTACATAATAGTCATTTAGATTATGTATAAGAAGGGGTAGCAACAGTAGCCATGACAGTTAAAAATGACCTTTGCCTATGCACAGCAGTACAACCATCTATCATGGCTGGGGGGCACTTTGGCTCAGTTAAGGGTCTTTGCATCCATCAGAGATGAGAAACTATTAAATACATAGGTATTATTTTTTAAAATATTTTATTTATTTATTTGACAGACAAGAGATCACAAGTAGGAAGAGAGGCAGGCAGAGAGCTTCCTGCTAAGCAGAGAGCTCGATGCGGGGCTCGATCCCAGGGTCCTGGGATCATGATCTGAGCTGAAGGCAGAGGCTTTAACCCACTGAGCCACCCAGACGCCCCAAATACACAGGTATTTAAATGATTAGGACTTTAAATTGTAAACTTGAAAATTGTCATAATGAATATGTCAAAGCATAAGATTCTGATTGAGGCTGTTCGTGACCAAAGTTTCATAATTTGACATATTTCAGTTAAAGAAGGCCAAGATTTATAGGACTTTAGCAACCTAAATTTAATTATTCCGAATCCTAGCCCACTATGCAATTTTATTGGAATAACAGCAAAGTAGCTCTTGATACTTAAAAAAAAAAAAAAAAAAAAAAAAAAAAAAAAAAGCCTTTAGAGTCTCCGGGATTAGTAATATAGAGTCTGAAAAATAAAACACTTTAAAGTTCAGTTTTACTCATTGTATATCAGTGACTCAGAAAAGAACACATAATCAGATTACATGGGAAACAATTGATCTACAGACTGATGTCTGAAAGCTGGGACCAACTCTCAGCCTGAAAAGAATTTCCAAACTTCTCCAAATGGATTTTCCTTTTATTATTCTTTAGATTTTTCCTGTTAAAACATTGATAGATGTCAACCATGGTGTTTTCATATTCTCCCAAGCCCTCTTCACTGGATCGGAAGGCAGACAGTGGGAGTTATCATATTTCCACTGGGATACTTAAATTTAAAGATGTTATCTACATTTCTAATATTTACATATTGTGTTTATTAAAAAAAAAAAAAAAGCCTACTGTGAATCTCTCCACCTTCTGGTGTATGCAGTTTTTAATGAGGTGGTTTTGAAGCTTCTCCTTACTATTTTTCCTCCCCTGAGCACACCTTTTAAGAGTTCCAGTCTCACACAAGTAACCACTATCTGGGGATCTTCACCAGTATTCTTGCTTGGACCTAAAATGTATCAGATCTGCACATCTTCTTGTGTTTCCTATCAGTGCTCTGGAATGAGTGGTACAAAGATATAATAGAAAGGGACTATTAATCAAAGATGCTCAACAAACTAACAATGGAGCATTCTAAAAAGTGGAACTCATTTCCCTTGCCTCTTCCTGGGAAGCAGAATGTTTATTTTCTTGCTGAAAGGTGCAGTGATTTTTTACTATTAAGCATCATCCCACACATACAAATGGCAAACCTAACCCACTTGACCCAGTCTATTCTTAGCCATTAGGTTGAACTGGAGGGAAATGTGACATTAATAAAGATCATTAATAAAGTACATGTGAATTGATGTCAAGAGGGCATCCAATCGGTAGTAGGTTGTAGGACCATGAAATCTGGTATTAACTTATTAGCTCTTATAAGGTTGGAATGAAAGAAATCACTAGCCATATAATACTTTATTCTTACAGACGGGTATATTTGGTGGAATGAAAGAATGTTGAAATTGTCAGCAACGAATACAATTTTGATCACTTACTGATTTATTTCTTTGGAATAAAAAGAGGGAGAACACTGCTTATTAAACTTTTCCTTTCCCATGTTACCAAATAAATTATTATACAGGGCTTTGACATACAAAAAAAAAAAAAACCCTAAGAACACTGCAGAGTTCTTTATTTTTGAAGCATTCAAAATTAAGTTCTTGGAGTTGAAATTACCAAATAAGTACCAGAGTCGACCTCCTTCTACAATCATGGTAAAGAGTATATTTGTATAAAGTAAGATAGCAGTGCTAGAACTATTCATTCTCAAGACCCCTTCATACTTTCGAAAAATATGAGAATCTCAAAGAGGTTTGTTTACAAGTGTTATATAGACCTATATTTACTATATTAGAAATTAAAACTTATACTTTTACAAACCTCCTTAATTTCTGGTTTTATAGAAAATAAGTAGATCCTTGTATCCACTTTTGTATTTCATCTGCTGCAGTATCACATGTCATGCAGTCTCTGGGAACTTCTGAGAGAAGGAATGAAAAGCAGAAAATGCCTTACTATTATTATGAAAAGAGTTTTGACTTCATAGTCCTCATTAAAGTTTCTCAGGGATCCCTGGACCACACTTTGATAACTTCTAGAGTAAAATGCTCAATTAGATAAATATCTCCATGTTTTCAAGTATAATTACTATTTCTTAATTAGTAAAGCATTTTAAACATGTTGAATCATTCAGAATGCTATACAATAAACATTGTAGTAAATATCAACAGATTGCTAGATTTCCTCCATATTAAAGTATAATAGTCCCCTACCCAAAAACCACTCCATTTTGTCCCTCCTCAGTGGCAAAGCTGTGAGGACTTCCTTTAAAATTTCCAATTGTCTTAGACTCCTACAGAATCATAGTTGGAAATTAAATATTTATTTAAAAATACATGGCAAATTGGTGCCATCAGTTATATAACATTTTCAAAAATGGATTTTAGCTATCATAATACCATCTCTGTACCACTGAAAACCTGTATGAAAAAGATATTAATTTGGTGTTTGGGCAATGAGCCAAACACAGATGTATTTTGGAAAGCCTACACTAATTCCATAGTTCAAACGGGTTCAGTGGTGCCTTTGTTAGAAACCACTTAAGTAAAAGATCCATAAGATATATAGCAGAACATAGACACACACACACAAATATACATACACATGATACACACATGTATGCATATATAATCTTTAATATCAATTTAAAATTTTGAAACTGCCTCAGACATTATGAGGCAATTAAATGGGGTATAAATCCTTTGGAAGAAGAGATGACAAGGTAGTATCACCAATTCACAATCTCTGAATCCATAAACTCAATGGTCTTTCCAACCCTGGTGGCCTCTGTTCATATCTCACTAGAGAATTTATCAAAGAGCTAAAGAAAAAAACATTAATAAGATACATGGTTGGTGTAGGAAAGTGCCAAAACAGCACAGACAGACAGTGAAAGCCTAACTGTAGTTCACACCCCAACATAGAAAAATAATTATCGGAGACTCTCTTGCTTGGAAAAAGTTGAGTTTCTTTTTGTCAGTTTGATAGGAAGTCATAAGAATCATCTTGTCATTCCTGTTCCTGGATTATAGATCCAAATCCTTTCTCTATGATTGGCAAATACTACCTCTAAACATATTGCTTTCTGGTTTTACATTTAACTACTACAAAAAAAGGAATACAAAAGAAAGTCCTAATAATAGCCATAACGTTATAACCAAACATGACCCATGGACAATAAGCAAATAAACAAGTAAATAAAGAAACTGCAAAATATATTAAGAGCTCCAGGAAAAATACAGGACACTGTTAGAGACAATAATAAGATGAGAGGCACCTACTTACTTTTTTTTAAACACTGAGAAATTTTCTACCATTCTCTTTTGAGAAGTTTCTTATTGAATTACAATTAACATGCAGTGTTATCTTAGTATCAGGTATACAATATATGAGCCAACAATTCTATACATTACTCCGTGCTCATCATTATAAATAAATTCTTAATCCCCTTCACCTATTTCACCCATCCCCCACCCACCTCCCTCTGGTAACCACCAGTTTGTTCTTGGCATTTAAGGATCTATTTTTTGGTCTCCTTTTTATTTTGTTAGCTTGTTTTATTTCTTAAATTCCACATATAAGGGAAATCATATGGTATTTGTCTTGCTCTGACTTATTTCACTTAGCATTATACCCCCTAGGTCCATCCATGTTGTTGCAATGGCAAGTCTCATTTTTAATAGCTGTGTAATATTCCACTGTGGATGTGCGTGTATATATACACATATATTTACCACATCTTCTTTATCCATTCATCTATAGAAGGACACAGGCTGCTTCCATATTTTGGCTATTGTAAATAATACCGCAATAAATATAGGGGTGCATGTATATTTTGAAAATAGCTTTTTCGTTTTCTTTGGGTAAATACCCAATAGTGGAATGATTGAATCATATGGTAATTCTATTTTTAATCTTTTGAGGAACCTCCATACTTATCTTCTGCAGTGACTGCAACAGCTCACATTCCCGCCAACAGTGCAGGCATGTTCATTTTTCTCTCCCACCTCCTCTCTCTTTCTCTCTTTTTCTCTGTATACATGTATATGTATATGCATATATTCTACATATATTTCTAGATATATATAAACATACATAAACTTACACATTATTATCTTAGTTACTGGCTACACACTAAATTTATTATGTCCCCTCAGACTCTTAAACCGAACCCCCAACTCCCAGCATGATAACATTTGGAGATGGTGACTTTGGAGGTAATTAGGTTTAAATGAGGTCATGAGGCTGGGGCCCTCACAACAGCCCTATAAGGAGAAAGGGACACTGGAGTGCTCTCTGCCTATGAGGACATAGAGAGGAAGCAGCCATCTGCAGCCAGGAAGAAGGCCCTCACCAGATTCTGATTGTTACTGATACTCTGTCCTTGGACTTCCAGCGTCCAGAACTGTGAGAAAATAAATTTCAGTTTTTAAGCCACTAAATCTAATGTATTATGTTATGGTAGCCTAAGCAGATTAATACATTATTCATATTTCCACTTTCTTATGAACTTTTGAGATGAAGTCCCAGAGATGATAACCCCTCACCACTAAATATGTCAGTATGCATCTCCTGAGAAAAAAGGATTTTCTTTTAATCACAGCATAGTTTCAAATTTCAGGAAATTCACCACTGATACAACATTATAATCTAACATACAGTTCTTAAGAAAATTTTGCCCATTTTCTCAATCACATGCTTTATAGAAATTTTCTTTTTTCAACCCAGGGACATGCAATAGATTCAGTGGCATTGTATTTTTAGTTTCCTTTAATGTGGAATTCCTTAGCTCTTTTTGTCTTTTATGACATTAAGATGTTTGAAGAGACAATTGTCAGTTTGTGTTTTTCTGGTTGTTCCATCATGATTAGATTTGGATTATGAATTTTTAAAGGAATATTACATAAGAGATATTATGTCTCTCTTGGTGCATCACATCAGAAGGCACCTAGTAATATTTTCTCCCATTTTGATCATTTGCTTAAAGGCCTTTTGCCCAGATTATTTTGTTGTTATTTTCCCTTTTAATTTCCCTTTAACTACTAAATATCCTTTAGGGAGAATCTTTGAGACTATATAAAAAATCTGTTCCCTAACCAAGTCTCATTAGATTTTTTTTAGCCCCTTGATGATTATTGCTTAAATCAATTATTACTATGAAGGTTTCAGGATAGTGTTTTTTTCTAACTGTATCATTACTTCTCCATTTATGTTTCACATTCCTCTGAAAAGAGCATTCTTCTCTGTATTTACTTTGGAGTTCAAATTGTGGGGCTACTTTGGACTGAGGAAACAAAAGAGGTTTATGTCAGAAGGTGATGATGCCTCTGTGAACTGAAGGATGAAAATAATCCAGGAAAGATCATTGTGGATATGGAGAGCTGAAAGTGTGAATATTCTTTGCTGCCCAAAGTTTTGCAACAGAGCTCTAATTAAATCATCTGTAAATTAAACACCTCAGAGAAAAGCAGTAGACATCAAAAAGTTTTATTTAAACAGCTAATTAATTGAAAGCAAACCAAATTTTCTGTGATCACAGTTTGAGTCCAATATACCCAAGACAATCCTAATTTATGTCTATTTTCTTGGCATTGTAATAAATCGAAGCCCCCTTTCCCTCCCCAAAGTCCCAGTTTGGGTGATAAGTCTTATGATTTCCCTTGACCAGAAACTCTAAGAAATAAACAAATCATGATAAGTCTTCCTAGGGAGAAGACTTGTTTGTGCCATCAACACACAAATTCATAATCCAAAACACATTTAACTGAATGCTTTTCTCTTTCAGGTTTTGGAAACTGAATAGTTCCCCTCCCATTTAGTCGTTGATTGCATTATCTGCTAATTCCTACAACAAAGAAGTGTATTTTAACTCAACTGAAATTTTTGTTATTACATTTTACATCCATCCCCTTATCTCGGTGGATAAATATGGCCACTGCACTACATGCAAGATTCGTTTATGTGTGTGAATTCTCTAATAGCCATAATCTGATTTCTTGGTAGCTGGGGGTGGGGAACTACATTGAAAAATAGGGTGAGAGAGCCAATGCAATACAGTAGGAAAGAACAAACTAGGAGATAATGTTAAAATGCTTTAGACAGCTATAAACCTGGGATTGGTTACTTTACTGAGTTAGCAACTGCATTGGCACAACTGTAATTTAACCTTTTTTTTTTTTTTTAACTTTCCTTTGATATTAGGAATGGCTGAATGAACAAGGCCATTTGAATGGCCCCTACATCTTTGGTAAAATTATGACTGAAGGTACTTTCTTTATATGAAGACTGTGACATCTCTCTTAGACACCAGAATCAGCAAAAATGTTAGCCCTCTTAGTAAGTTATCATGCTTTCTTTTATTATCTAATGAGATCACTATAACATAATGTTGCTTCTCTTTTAAAGTAGCTACCATAAAATTTGGAGGAAAGTTTTGGTTTCAATTACAGAGGCTTTTCCAAGTCAGTGTTTTAGAATATTACTCTCTTCCTTCCTCTCCTTCTTACACAACCTATTCATCATTTGTCCCTGGATATTGTATCTGTTGTTAAAATCCTTACTGTAAATAACCAGCTTTGTGACAACGTGGATGGACCTAGAGGGTATTATGCTAAGTGAAATAAGTCAGACTGAGAAGGACAAATACCATATGATTTCACTCATATGTAGAATCTATTAAACAAAACAAATGAAAAAACAAAAAGCAGAATCAGACTGATAAATGCAGAGAAGAAATGATGGTTGCCAGAGGGATGGGAGTAGGGACATGGGCAAGATGGGTGAAGGGGAGTGGGAGATACAGACTTCCAGTCATAGAATGAACACGTTACGGGACTAAAAGGTACAGTGTAGGGAATAGAGTCAATGGTGTTGTAATAGTGATGTATGGTGACAGATGGTAGCTACACTTGTGGGGAGCATAGGGTAACATATAGAAAAGTTGAATTGCTATATTGTATACCTGAAAATAATGTAACACTGTGTGTCAACTATACGAAAAAAAAAACCAACCAAACAAAAAAAACTTTAAAAAAATTCAGGTATGTGAACGTTAAATGAAAAATTAATTTTAAGTAATGCTTTTTCAGAGACAAGACACAAATGCCACAGAAATTCAGTTAAGTACTTTATAACATTTAGAAATATACATATGCATATATGTGCCTATACATATATAACATGTACATACATATTAATACACATATATGTAAATAAAGAAATACATGATGTTTTGCAATCTAGTGAAAACTCTTATGCACTAACTAGCCACTAATGGGCGGAACTTGTACAATGACAAACATCCTAAATGAGACTCCCCACTACTTTGTACATTGTCACCATGAGGAAATAAGCATATAACAGTTGTTTTTTATCTATTAAGGACACTTAAACCGTGCAGAGACTTAATGACCTGTGCCAGAGGTCAGTACACAAAATAATCCCATGTAAATGCACACCGATAAGGTAGAAACTGTGAGTAAATTGCAGGGGCTAGAAGCAATTGCTGTTGGTAAACCTTTTCCTAATTGAATGAAATCGAGTGGGAGAAGCAGTTCAGCAAACATGATCTTGGATTCCAGTCATTTTTGCAGGGATCACAAGAAATAGAACCAAGCCAGACAATTATATCAGAAAAGAAAATCATGCCCCCCCCCCCAAAAAAAATTCTCATTTAGGACAAGCAGTTAGAGTGAATAATTGAAGGCTGAGTGAATGAGGAAAGGAGAAGTAAAAGCAGAGCTCAAGGTTTAGGTTTTTCTACTCTGAGACCCTGAAGCACCCTCTCTGCCATGAGCCTAGTTCTGACCTCTGGCCCAGGAAGAAATTCATAGGTGTGAAAACCATTTTCTTTTAAGCCCAGGTAAAGAAAACAGAAGACACAATTAACATTTACAATTTGGTCATAGAAGTTACTCAAATATTGGTATTTCTTTAACTCTTATTTCAGGACAGTGGTTCCCCAATTTTTCTGTACCATGGGATGACGGAGTGTACTTTTTAAAAAGGTGTTGATGTCTGACTCCTATCCCCAGATTTTCTCATTTATTTAGTATGAGATGAGACCTAGGCCTTGGAATTTTAAAATACTCCCCCAGGTGATTCTAATAAGCAGCAAAGTTTGGGAACCACTGGTCTTGATTAGGATAAAAACACTCAACCTGCTTTATGGCTGGAACTCAGCCTGTTTCTTCGGTGCCCTGTAGCTTTCTCGTTGGGACTTTAGGGGCCCATCCACACTTTTACTAAAGGAAAAACCTGATGTCCCCACCATGCGGCCATGTTTATAAAGGCTTTAGACCGAATGTTTGCACTCCCCCAAAATTCTGATGTTGGAAGCTTTAACGCCCAAAATGATTTCAGGAGGTGAGGCCTTCAGGAGGTGATTAGGTGATTAGGATCAGAAACGTCACAATTGGTTTTAGGGCCCTTTTAAGAGAGACCTTAGAGAGCTCTTCCTCAGAATCTCCTTCTGCCCTGTGAGAACACATGGTCTGTGACTGGAAGAGGCCTGTCGGCACCATTAGTTCATGCTGGCCCCTGGTCTTGGACCCCAGCCTTCAGAATTGTGAGAAGTGGGTTTCTCTTGTTTATAAGACACCCAGTGTCTGGTACTTTTGTCATAGCAACCGTAATGGACGAAGACATTTACCTAACTTTAGCTTTCGTCTGAGATTTCTTAAACACAGAAGTATGAGCTGAAAGAAAAGCTTTGTTATTGCTCAGTAACAAACTTGGGAGAGAGAGATGAAAGAAAAATCAATTGCACAACAGTAAAAAAATAAATTCTGAGGTATGCAAATATGGAATAAGGAAACTATCCTTTAAAAAATCGTTAATGTGGGATGCCTGAGTGGCTCAGTCAGTTAAATGATTGCCTTCTGCTCAGGTCCTGATCCCAGGATCATGGGATCAAGCACTGAACCCTTCCCCTATGTCCCTCCCCCTGCTCATGCTCTCTCTCTCTTTCTCTTTCTGTCAAATAAATAAATAAAATCTTTTAAAAAAGAGTTAATGTTAACAGTGCTGCTGTAAACACAGAAGTGCTAATATTTCTTTAAAATCCTGATTTCAGTGCTTTTGGATAAATACCCAGAAATGGGACTGCCGGATCACATGGTAGGCCTATTTTTTTATTTTTTGAGAAATCTCCATGCTGTTTTCTATAGCAGCTGCACCATTTTGCATTCCCACCCATAGTGTGCAATGGTTCTGATTTTCCATATCCTATCCAAAACTTGTTGTCTTTTGTTTTTTTAAATAATAATCACCTTGATAGTGAAACTGCTTAAAACCATAAATTGAACAAAAATCAAAATGGCCGCTTCAGCCATTTTTCAGTTTTTTAAAAAAGATTTTATTGATTCGTTTGAGACAGAGAGAGAGCACAAGCAGGGAGAGAGGCAGAGGGAGAAGGAGAAGCAGACTCCCCACTGAGCAAGGAACCTGATGGGGGCTCCATCCCAGGACCCTGGGATCATGATCTGAGCCGAAGGCAGATGTTTAACCATCTGACCCACCCAGGTGCCCCAGTGAAGTTCGATTTTAACCTTTCTCCATTCTTCTGCAAATCTCCCCTCCTCCCTTCTTGATCTTCTGTTTCTGGAACCCGGTACCACTATAAAGGCATGATTGAGGAGGCTGGCCTCAAGTGTACAATTCCTATCAAAACCAGCTCAAGCCTGTATTTCCCTATAAACCCCCCGGCCCTTCCTCCTGGAGGGCTTGCAGGTTCCTCTTGTTGGTTCTGTTGGCTCCAAACCACAGAGGTTGGTTTTGGACAACAATAGGTGCCCGCCACTGTCATTGTAGTTTTGGTTTACATTTTCCTGACTGATTAGTGACCTTTGCCATTTGATGTCTTCTTTGGAGAAATGTCTATTCAAGTTTTTAATCCATTTTAATTGGCTTATTAGGTCTTTTTTACTATTGAGTTGTAGGAATTTCTTGTTTTTTTAAATTACCTCCTATCAGTTATATGCTTTACAAATAATTTCTCCTCTTCCATAGGTTTCTTTTTCATTCTGTTGATGGTTTTCTTTGCTGTACAGAAGCTTTTTAGTTTGATGTAGTCACACTTGTCTGTCCGCTTTTTTGTTGCCCCAGCTTTTGGTGTCATATCCATGAATCATTGCCAAGACCAACGTCACAAAACTAGATAGTTTCAGGTTTTACATTTAAGTCTTTAATTCATTTTGAGCTGATTTTCATGTATGGTGTGAGATAAGGATCCAATATCATTCTTTTGTATATTGATGACCATTTTCTCAAATCTTTTCTTGAAGAGACTATATTTCTGTAAGACCTACATGTCCATCGATAGATGCATGGATAGAGAAAATGTGATATATACACGCAATGGAATGTTATTTAGCCTTAAAAAAAATAGAAATAGTGCAATATGTAACAACATAGATAAACCTTAAGGACAGTATGCATAATGAAATAAACCAGTCACAGAAAAGCATATACTAGTGAGTCCACTTATATGAGCTATCTAATAGTCATTCATAGAATCAAAGGGTTCGAATGCTGTTTGTCAGGGTCTGGGAGGAGGGAAAAAGGAGAAATCACTAATTAAAAGGCATAAAGTTTCAGCCAAGCAAGAATAAGCTCTGGAAATCTCTACAATATTGTATCTTGAGTCAGCAATAATGTATTATACACTTAAAAATTTGTTGAGGGTAGATCTCATATTAAATGTTCTTTTTTAAAATAAAAAATTAAAATTATCTAACAAAAATTCAGTTAAAAGAATGTATGCAGTGTTACCTGTATTAAACATTATCTTCATGAACCCCAAATACAAATACACTTAAAGAAAAAAAAATGCTTGTAGCTTCATAATTATATGTCAGCACCCAAGTGCCATAGCCCAAATCAATCTGTCTCTACAGAGAGCTGGCTCCATCTTCTCCTTTCAGCACCATACACAAAAAAATTCTCCCAAGCATTTTATTTGTTCCCTTTTCTCCAGAGCTCCTCTCTTCCTTCAGTACTTCATTAACTTCTAAAGATTTGGCTGTTACTTCTTGACAAATGGTTTCCCAGTCTGAATCCCTAACAACCTCTTACCCTTCTGTTTTTCCAACCACCTGTGTACATCTTCACTTTGATGTCCCACAACGTTATAAATGTGACCTCTTTCCTTCACCCTTCAGACTAGCTCCCTTTTCTAACTTCAGTGTTTCTGGTCATGGCAAAATTCCCTACCTTAACCAGGTTTGGACAGTTAAGTCATCTCAATTTTTCTCTCCTCTTTTACCTCATTATCTATATCCTGTTGGTCAGTAAATCTTAACAACTCTACTTCCATTATATAATTTCACATACATCCCCATTTCTCTTCTCCTTCTCATCACTTTAGGCCCTTAACTCTTGCCACAAATAGTGCAGTTGTCTAATGAGTTTCCCTTGCCTCCAGTTTATATATTTCTATCAGATTAATTTTTCCAAAGGATATTTAGTCCTGTTACTCTCCTGCTCAAAAACTTCCCTAGCTCCCAATTACCTAATGCATAATAGTGCTAAAGCACCTCTACAAAGTGGCTCTCATCTACCTTGCTGGCCTCATGTCATGCAATTTTGCACTTAAACTGAATTAATTATTTAGGATGTGTCCTATAGTTTTGTGTTTGTTTTTTTTTAAGTATGGCTCCAAGTGTACCACTTACTCTGCCTGAAGTGCCTCCTCTTCCTTTCTCTGTAAATCAAGACACAGCTTAAATTGAACTACCTTATTGAAGAAGTACATCTGAATTCCTTCATCCAACTCTTCCTGGACCCTGTGATATGCCCTAGTGAGCAATATAACATAAGCATGGTTCTTTCCCTCCGGAGCTAACAGCCTTTTCACTCTAGTGCAGTGGTCACTGCAGCCTCTGAATTTCTGTACTATAGTACATCTTTCCCATGGTACTAATTCCATAATGAATTTTATTATGGTTATTTGTGTATGAATCATAGAATTATTTATCAAATTGCTTTCACAACTGTTTTTACACAGTATTCAAGAAATATTGGTTAAATACATAATTCTAAATAAGTGACATTTAAATTCCATTTACTTTTTAGCAATTTGGAAAGACATTTTTCTGAGCTTAACTTTCTAAGGTATGGATATGTTCCTCCTAAATAACTGAAGACATTAATATTATTTCTGGCTTTCTAAATTTTTTCCTGATGCATTGCAAATCTTGCTAAAAAACTTGCATGTTACTAATGCAAATGTGTTAAATATAAAATTACCTGGAAACAAACACATATTAATCCGAACCTATATATTTATGCCAATCAACAGTGTCCTTCCAGGTCTCACTGCAAATGTTATTTACCTAATTTCTGATTGTCACAAAATCAATTACTGATTGAGTTGTTAATAGGTCTAGGAACTGAAAAGAGAAAAGCTGTCAATTGTTAACAAGACTTCTTACTTTGTAAAGGTTAGAATACTTTAGAGTACATAGTATCCCTTTAAAATTATCCTACATAGATCCATTATTTTCTTGCAAGAAGCAAGCTTACATAACCTATTAAGGTGATTTTAAAAAGAAAATAAGAGAAATAAAAAGGAAAGCTTTGGCTTCATCAGGGCCCAATTACCTCTAGTGAATATAAAAATGGGTTGATTTCCCAAAAGAAATGTACTTACTCTCACATCTAATGCCTGTCCTTTTGCTCTGAGATGAATCCATAATGGTTAATCAATACTTTCAGCTTTTTCAGTTTTTCACAGATGTGACAAAGGATCTGGATAGAATAAGTATTCAGTGATGAAGTTGGATCTACTAATTTTTCATTGTAACTGTAACAGCCAAAAAAAACCAGGCCACACTTTTCCACATGACCAGTGTTGGATGTCCAGAGAGCACTCAGTACTTCTGACTATAAAAGACCATCCTTCTTCTCAAAGAGGCATTGACTCACCAATGATACATGGATGAATGCTCTTTGTAGGAAATCCAAAAACCAGTTTAGAAGCTCCTTGCCCCCAAAGTGAGCATGATACCATCCTTATCAATGTCAGTGGGAAAATTTGTGATTTTCACCCACCTTAGTCTCCTCCCCCAGCTCAGCACCACACTTTAAGAGAAAATTCCCAGCTCCCAACTTCTCCTTGGGCCATACATCAATGGTCAGACTTTTCAGGGGCCTGTCCAAGGACTGGTTTCTGTCTCACTCCACTCAAACCACTGAAAAAAAACCCAGCATACTCTAGAAGCCTGGGGGCTTCTGAAAATTAAAGAGAGCTGGGTGACCTGTAGCAACTCCAGAGAACCTGCAGTATTGCAAACAGACACCAGAGGGAACAAGAGATTAAAAGCTCCTGAAAAAAAAAAAAAAAATCTCAGCACATTTCTCTAATTTGGAATTTGCATGTATTAAGTCTAGAGAAAACATATACACAGAAAAGGTTCAAGGAGCCTGGAATCTTAAGGAAATGCAAATTAAAACAACAATGAGCTACTATCATACAACTATTCGAATGGCCAAAATCTGGGACACTGACATCAAATGCTGATGAGGATATGGAGCAACAGGACCTCCCTTCATTGATGACGTGAATGTAAAATGGTATAGCTGCTTTGGAAGACAGTTTGGTTGTTTCTTATAAAACTAAACTTCCTCTTATTATACAATCCAGCAATCATGCTCTTTGGTATTTACCCAAAGAAGTTGAAAACTTTGGTCTATGTAAAAACCTGCACAAGAATGTTTATAGCAGGGGCGCCTGGGTGGCTCAGTGGATTGGAGCCTCTGCCTTCAGCTAGGGTCATGATCCCAGGGGCATCGAGTTCTCTGCTCAGCAGCGAGCCTGCTTCCTCCTCTCTCTCTCTCTCTGCCTGCCTCTCTGCCTACTTGTGATCTCTGTCAAGTGAATAAATAATATCTTAAAAAAAAAAAAAGAATGTTTATAGCAGCTTTAGTCACAGTTGCTAGAACTTGGAAACAAGGAAGGCTTTAGTAGGTGAATGGATAAATGGTAGGTACATCAAACAATGGAACATTATTCAGCTCTAAAAAGAAATTGAGGTATCAAGCCATGAAAAGACACGAAGGAAGCTTAAAGGCATGTTACTTAGTGAATGAAGCCAATCTGAAAGGCTGCATATTGGATGACTCCAAATCTGTGGCATTCTGCAAAAGGAAAAACTCTGGAGACCATGAAAAGATCAGTGGTTTCCAGGGATTGGGCAGTGGGAAGGATAGAAAGGCACAAATAGGCAGAGCACAGAACATTTTTAAGACCATGAAAATATCTGTATGATACTAAAGTGATGGGTATGTGTCATTATACATTTATCTAAACCCACAGGATGTATAATACCTGGCATGGACCCTAATGCAAACTATGGACTTTGGGTGATGAGGATGAGTCACTGTAGGATCATCGGTTGTGAAAACAAATACACTACTCTTGTGGTGGATGCGGATAATAAAGAGGCAATGCATGTGGGGGACAGGGAGGAATATGAGTACTTTTTGTATCTTTTCCTCAATGTTGATGTGATGCCAAAACGGCTCTAGAAAAATTCTTTCAATAACTATATCTATTACAATAATGGGTATGCAATCTAAAAAAAATGTAATTTGTGATATCAGTAACTTAATATGGGTGGGGGATAGTAGTAGTATAGGGTTTTTGCATGCAATTGAAGTTATCAGTTTAAAATAGATTATTATAACTAAGATGTTTTTGTACTCTCAAAGTGAACACAAAGAAAACACCTATGGAAGGCTCAAAAAAAGAAAAAGAGAATAGAATCAAAGCATGTAAAAAAAAAAATCAGAAAAGAAGATAGCAAGAAAGGAAAGAGGAGACAAAGAAGCTACAAGACAGAGAACAATTACCAGAGGGAATAGTAAGCCCCTCTCTATCAATAATTACTTTAATGACATAAAAAAATCTAGATCTATTCCCAGGTTGTGATTTTCTCCTAGAAGTCTTATTGTTTTAGTTTTTAAATTTAGATCACCCATAACAAATTAATTTTTGTAAATGGCACGTTGTAGTTGTTGAAGTTCATTTTTTCCATATGGATATCTACTTGAAAAAGCTTTCATTCCTCATTAGCACAAATGAGTAGTCTGCTGAGTTCCTGAGTGGCTCAGTCAGTTAAGCATCTAACTCTTGATTTCATTCAACTCAGGTCATAATCTCAGAGTTATGAGATTGAGCCCCCAGCCTATACCCAGCATGAAGCCTGCTTAAGATTCTCTCTCTCCTGGGCACCTGAGTGGCTCAGTCCATTAAGCATCTGCCTTTGGCCCGGGTCATGATCTCAGGGTCCTAGGATCGAGCCCTGTGTTGGGCTCCCTGCTCAGCAAGGAGTCTGCTTCTCCCCAACCCGTCAATAAATAAAGAAAAAAAAAAAAAAAGATTCCTCTGCCTGCCCCTTCCCCACCTCTGGGTCTCAAAAAAAAAAAGAAGAAGAAGCAGAAGAAGAAGTAGTAGTAGTAGTGGTGGTGAATGGTCTGTGTAAGTGTAGACCTATTTTAGGTCTCTTTAATAGTCCACTGATATTTGTCTGCCTTTATGGAATACCGTAGTAAGTGGTAAGAACCATTGTCTATTGATTGAATATATTTTTGGATCAGCCTAGATATTGAAAATGGTGTTCGGGGCCAATTTTCTTTGGCCTTTCACAGAATTGCCTTAAGTGAACTATGCTTTGGTATTATGACACTGGCCTTCATCAAGGGACAGTTACTTGAAACTATGATTTTTATCATGAAAATGTTAAGTGCATTATACTGTCTCTCCTTTGTAAGCCACGGTAGAAAGGTCTTATGAGTTTTAATACCAGGAAAAATAATATGTCTGTCCCCCTCTCTAATCGATAGGCATTCATTTTATGGAGCTATACATTCTGACAACTAGGAAGATAAGAAACTATTTTATTGATTGATTCAAAAATTCCATAGAAAACCTTATTGTACAATCCTATCCTTTGCTTGTGGACTATCCTTACTTTAGTACCTTATTTTTCAAACTTTATTACCAATTTTCTCCTAGTTTCCCACTCATTATATGTACATATGCAACCCAAATCAAATCCCTTTTTGGAATGACCCCAGAATCTAAATAAAGCATTCACTGTGTCTTTGGAAATAGGTTTTGCATTTGAGAATAATAGCATTGCATTTAGTTTAAATTTATCAAAATCTAAATGGGAGCCCCCATCTTTTTGCTTGCTATCTATGAACTAATGAACAAATGGGAAGGTAAAGCAAGAGCTTAGTAGTTCTATTATGTGTGTAGTAGTTTGTGTCAGTTTCCTCCTTTTCTCCTTTTGTCCCCAGCTGGGCCATGGTCTTTACTTGCATCTAATTTACAGTACACAGATAAGCAGCATTGTAAAGGAAAAGTGGTATGGGGCTCTGCTCTTACACCATTAACTGCACGTGGGACTTCAAGGGAATTTCAAGGGAATTCAGCTGATGCCTTTTGTAAGAGGAGGAAAAAGAGCAAGAGACGGAGGCCCATTTATGTGCATCAGAAAGTACTGATGAGTTTGTAGTATCCCACTGTTTCCAACTTTCACCTGGCAGGCAGGGTGATGCATGTAGTAAATGACACCTTTCTCATGTTTCATCTTTCTAGTGTCTCATGTCTCCCAACCCATATAGAGTACTAACTTCCACAATAAGATATCTGAAGTATATTCCCAGAAATAGCTGTAGAACTCTTTCTAATGTAATGCCTGTTTTTCTATCAGGCACTATTGACCTTTCTTTCATTTGAAAAGTTATTGATTATGCTCTATATTCTTGGCATTGCTCTATGTGTTGGGATTAAGAAAAGAAATAAGATATGGATCTGTAGATGAAAGGGCTTGATTCTGCAACAATCCTCTGCCGTCTTGACTCTTTCTTCCCCATCCTTTCCACACTGCAAATCAGTTGTTTAGCTTTTGAGAACTGATCATTATGCCTCTGGGGTACCAAACATGTGAAATGTATTCCATACAATGGGATGAAATTAATCTAACAGTTCCCTTTCAGTCTATGAAGAAGAAACTGTGAAATTACACAAGAAGAATAAAATTAGTCCATTGAATTATAATCTCTCTTATCCCTAGGGAAAAGAATTTTTGAGCAAGCTTAAGCACAAATATGTCCAGGAATACAAACATAACAAAGATAATATTTCAAAATTGTATAACCTAGTAGCAGTATTCTCATATATAACTTTTCACTACATTCCAATCAGCAAAACAACATAATATATAGAGATACTACTAAAATTCTCAAGGTATTCAAAAAATTTATGGAACTGATAAAGGAATTCTGTAAAGTTGCAAGATACAAAATCAATGGGCAGAAATCTGGGTTGCATTTCTATATACCAATAATGAAGCATGAGAAAGAGAAATTAAGAAAACAATCCCATTTAAAATTGCACCAAAAATAACAAGATACCTAGGAATAAACTTAACCAAAGAGGTGAAAGACCTATACTCTGAAAACGTGAAACATTGATGAAACAAATTGAAGATGACACAAAAGAAATGGAAAGTTATTCCCTACTCCATGGACTGGAAGAACAAATATTGTTAAAATACCTATAGTCCCCAAAGCAATATACAGATTTAAAGCCATCCCTATCAAAATACCAATAGCATTTTGCACCGAACTAGAACAAATAATCCTAAAATGTATATGGAACTACAGAAGACCCCATATAGCCAAAGCAATTTTGAAAAAGAAAAAACAAAGCTAGAGGTATCACAATTCCAGACTTCAGGTTATACAACAAAGCTGCAGTGATCAAAACAATACAGTCCTGGCACCAAAGTAGACAGATCAATGGAAAAGAACAGAAAAACCCAGAAATAAACCCACAATTATATGATCAATTAATCTTCAACAAAATAGGAAAGAATATCCAATGGGAAAAAGTTTCTTCAACAAACGGTGTTGGGAAAACTTGTCAGCTACAGGCAAAAGAATGAAACCGGACCACTTTCTTATACCATACGTAAAAATAAATTCAAAATGGATTAAAGACCTAAATGCGAAAACTGAAACCATAAAAATCTAGAAGAGAGCACAGACACTAATTTCTGTGACATTGGCCATAGCAACATTTTTCTAGATATGTTTCCTAAGGCAAGGGAAATAAAAGCAAAAATAAACCATACCAAAATAAAAAGCTTCTGCACAGCAAAGGAAACAACGAAATTTAAAAGGCAGTTTACTGAATGGGAGAAGATAATATAGAAGATATATATGGCACTTCTCAGTTTTTTTCCAGGTTTATTGAGGTATACTTGACAAATAGTATATATAATTAAGACATACAACATGTTTTTTTGATATATGTATACATTGTGAAATAATTACCATAATCAAGCTAATTACTATATGTCACCTCACATAATGATTTGTGTGTGTGTGTGGTGAGAACACTTAAGATCAACTCTCTTGGGGCGCCTGGGTGGCTCAGTGGGTTAAAGCCTCTGCCTTCGGCTCAGGTCATGATCTCAGGGTCCTGGGATCGAGCTCTGCATCGGGCTCTCTGCTCAGCAGGGAGCCAGCTTCCCCTTCTCTCTCTTTGCCTGCCTCTCTGCCTACTTATGATCTCTGTCTGTCAAATAAATAAATAAAATCTTAAAAAAAAATAAACTCTCTTATCAAATTTCAGGTATACAATAGAGTATCATTAACTGTAGCTACCGTGCCATATATTAGATCTCCAGCAATCCCACTTCTACATAGACGCCCAACAGAAATAGAATCAGTATTTCAAAGAGATGCCTGCAATCCCATGTTTGTTGCAGCCTTTTCTCAATAGCCAGGACATGGAAACAACCTAACTATTGACAAATAAAAGGACAAAAGGATATGGTATATATATACAGTGTAATATTATTCTGCCTTAAAAAAGGGAAGGAAATCCTGCCTTTTGCCACAACATGTATGAACCTAGAGGACATTATGCTAGGTGAAATAAGCCATACACTGAAAAAGAAATACTGCATTAGCTCACTTTTATGTGGAAAGTAACAAAATTTAAGTCATAAAAGCAGTGAGTACCAGGGGCAAAGAGGTGAGGGAAATATGATACTGAATCAGTTCTGATCACGGTCTTAAAAGCTGACTTCAGCAAACTCAAAGATATTATCAAATGATGAAAAGGATAAGTTATTGGTAAAAAAATTTTTGGAAAATGTGATAACTGCTTAATAATTAACTACTTTAGAACTTAGTAATTTAGGTGGAAAATAAAGCCAAAATATGCAAAAAGAAAGTATCTAGAAAGTGTTGTAATAGATATAGCCATCTCATAAATTTGGAGACAAGCCTACTATCATTTTAGCACTCCCAGCTCACTAACATAAATAGGGCTCAATAATTGATTATGTTTAGAAAAGTGCAAAAGTGAAACCTTTTAAATATACTGACAGTAGTAACAGACAACTGAAAAGAAAAAAATGAAAAAGAAAAAACAGAATACTCAGGCATTACATTTTCTTGTGCTTGTCCTTTATTTAAAGTCTCTCCTTTCATCTTTATTTTTTTTTTTTTTAAAGGCAGTGTTTTTTGTTTTTTGGTTTTTTTTTTTAAGATTTTATTTATTTATTTATTTGTCAGAGAGAGAGAGAGAGAGAGAGAGCGCGAGCACAGGCAGACAGAGGCAGAGGGAGAAGCAGGCTCCCCGGCAAGCAAGGAGCCCGATGTGGGACTCGATCCCAGGACGCTGGGATCATGACCTGAGCCGAAGGCAGCTGCTTAACCAACTGAGCCACCCAGGCGTCCCATCTCCTTTCATCTTTAAGTTGAAGATATTATCTGTAAAAGCACTCTGAATAACAGATGAATCAGAGACAATGGCATGAATATCAGATTAGTATTTAGTCCACATGAATATTTGCCAAAAGAATGGCAATGAATTAACTAGTTTCTTCACAATATGTTTAGCAGAAGCACAGTACATAGCTATTACTTCTTTTTTAAACTACTGCTTATTAACTTTTTTTTTTTATTATGTTTAGTTAGCCAGCAAATATTACATCATTAGTTTTTGATGTAGGCGTCAACGATTCATTAGTTGTGTATAACACCCAGTGCTCATCACAATATGTGCCCTCCTTAATACCCATCACCCAGCTACCCCATCCCTCCACCAGCCTCCCCTCTGTAACCCTCTGTTTATTTCCTGGAGTCCAGAGTCTCTCAAAATTTGTCTCCCTCTCTGATTTCTTCCCACTCCATTTTCCCTCCCTTCCCCTATGATCCTCCATGCTATTCCTTATGTTCCACATATGAATGGAAACCATATGATAATTGTCTTTCTCTGCTTGACTTATTTCACTTAGCATAATCCCCTCCAGTTCCAACCATGTCAGTGCAAATGGTGGGTATTCATCCTTTCTGATCACCAAGTAATATTCCATCATATATATGAGCCACATCTTCTTTATCCATTTGCCTGTTAAAGGGCATCTTGGCTCCTTCCACAGTTTGGCTATTGTGGACATTACTACTATGAACATTAGGGGTGCATGTGCCCCTTCTTTTCACTCCATCTGACATCTGTATCTTTGGGATAACTACCTAGTAGTTCAATTGCTGGGTCATAGGGTAGCTCTATTTTTAATGTCTTGAGGAACCTCCAAACTGTTTTCCAGAGTGGTTGTACCAGCTTGCATTCCCACCAACAGTGTAAGAGGGTTCCCCTTTCTCCACATCCTCACCAACACTTGTTGCTTCCTGTCTTGTTAATTTTTGCCATTCTAACTGGTATAAAATGGTATCTCATTGTGGTTTTGATTCATATTTCCCTGATGGATAGTGATGTTGAACATTTTTTCATGCGTCTGTTAGCCATTTGTATGTCTTTTTTGGAGAAGTGTCTGTTCATGTCTTCTGCCCATTTCTTGACTGGATTATTTGTTTTTTTGGGTGTTGAGTTTAACAAGTTCTTTATAGATCTTGAATACCAGCCCTTTATCTGAAATGTCATTTGCAAAAATCTTCTCCCATTCTGTGGATTGCCTCTTAGTTTTGTTGACTGTTTCCTTTCCTGTGCAAGGAAAGGAAAGCTTTTCATCTTGATGAAGTTCCAAAAGTTTATTTTTGCTTTTGTTTCCCCTGCCTTTAAAGATGTGTCTTGGAAGAAGTTGCTGTGGCCAATGTTAGAGAGGTTACTGCCTATGTTCTTCTCTAGGATTTTGATGGATTCCTATCTCACATTGAGGTCTTTCATCCGTTTTGAGTTTATCTTTGTGTATGGTATAAGAGAATGGTCTAGTTTCATTCTTCTGCATGTGGTTGTCCAGTTTTCCCAGCACCATTTATTGAAGAGACTGGTTTTTTTGTTTTTTGTTTTTTGTTTTTTTTTCCACTGGATGTTCTTTCCTGCTTTGTTGAAGGTTAGTTGACCACAGAGTTGAGGGTCCATTTCTGGAGTCTCTATTCAGCTTATTAACTTTTATAATAGTTGGTCCATGTCATAGGAATGAAAAGTACATCATAGGGAATTTATTCAATGGTATTGTAATAGCATTGTATGGTGACAGATGGTAGCTACACTTGTGGAGAGCATAGCATAACATAGAGGGTTGTCATATCACTGTATACATATGTGTGTATACACTATGTAACATTGTGTATCAACTATAATCCAATTTTTTAAAGTTTTTAATTAAATTTAATTAGAGCTAAAAAGAATAATAGTTGACCCAAAACAGAAAACCTCAAAACATTATTGTTTGGTGGTGAAATGAAGCCAGAGGAAAGCTGGTCTTCATTCCATTTTTCTGAAGAAAACAAATCATATTTTAAAATAAGGAAAACACACAGAAGAAAAGAATATATCTTCTTGGTTTAGCTAACAATTTGATTTTGTGAATTCAAAAGCACTGATTGCTTACCTACTTCTACAAACTGGAGATCCAATAGTAAGTGAGATACTCTGCCCTCAAGTAATTTAGAATCTAGTGAAAGACATGGGTGCTTATATAAGGACTCTGCAGTAGAGCTAATGTAGAGCATTATGAGATCACCATGGAGAACCACAAACACGTTTTATAAAATCAGGAAAGACTTCATGACTTTCACACTTAAGCTGAAACCTGAAAGCAAGTATTAAGTCGGTTACACAGCAGAAGAATCAGTAAATTTCGACAGCTACCAAGTGTCAACCGCACGATCCCTTGAGACAATGTGCAAAATAATAAAGTATATATAAATTCTATTAGGCATCTCAATGTTCCCAATATTTGATCATTGCACATTGTGGTACTAACAATAGTATGCCTGCTTCACGAACTATTGTATAGGCATTAAAATGAAAATGATTATGGTAGATTTGTACTGTGTTCACTTGAGCAGGGTACATATTTCCATTTTCTGCACAGTTCTGAGTTAGGCATGCCAAAGTGGGCCCTTTTGTGTGAGATTTGGAAAGTGAAGTAAAGTCACAGCATCCTTGTTCTTTCCTCATGGGGAAGGGCTGTGTGGAGGACCCCATGGTATTGCAGCTCCTGCTTGAGGTCTGGAGCCAGCCATAGCTCCTCCAGCTCCCCCTGGTGCTCCTTCAGCAACATCTCCAGCCCCAGGGCCAGGTGTGTGTTTTGCTATTGAGGGTGGATGCCTGTTTCTCTTTGCAGGTTCTCTCCATCTTCAAAGCTGGAGGTTTGGGGGCTGTGTGAAACCAGTCTTAGTTCCAGCCCAGTCTCTCAGTCCCAGCTCAGCCAGATAGGTTCCTAGAGAATTCTGCTCCTCCTCTACTTTATGGCTCTCCTTCTTTCTCAATGGCCTGCCCTGCTAGCTTCAGGCTTTTGCACCAAAGGACAGCTTCACATAGACCATCTGTCCTGCCTTCTCAGTTGCATAAGATCAAATCCTTATAATAAAATGCCTTCTTATTTTCTTCTGATCAAGCCCTGACTGCTATAGTGATGCTTTTTGCATTCTGTATGACAACATTGGAAAAAGGATTATGGCATAATATTAAGTTAAAAGCATCAGCATGCAAATGTTATGTAAATTTTAATTCAGTAGTTTAAATGTAAATGGATCTAAAATTCACCAAAATATTAAGTGTGATTTTATTTGGAAAAGTGGGACAATGTGTAAATTTTTGTCTTCTTTATATCTTTCGGTATTTCTACTTTTAAAAACTGAACATTCATTAATTTTAAAATTTAAATCAGCCACAAAATATAAACTTGTTTTTGTGACAGTAAATCTTTAGAGCAAAGAAAAGGCAGTCACCTAACCATGTGATTATAGGTTCTCTTTATTCACATAAATGCATCCTCAGGGCTTTCTAAATGGTGATATTAAAAAACATAGGAGTAGAAGGGGTTGTAAACAATTAGAGTTACATTTTCAGTATGTTCTGCTAAGACTCAACCACCAAGCTTCATGAATGCTAATTTGAAAAACTGGGTCATATTCTCCAGCACAACTTTGTATATCTTTTCTGGGGAAGGATGCAGGTTTAAAAGACTTATAAACAAACTCACTAAAAACTGTATGTTTAAAATGTAAATTTAAGCTTCTTTCAAATATATACACATCTATCTTGTGTTCTATACCCACAAACACACACTCAAATAAGTTACTATTTCCAATACCTAATTCCAAATTTTGAATAAATTCAATAATATTTTTACTTAAAAATTATCCATATAGACATATATACACTCATAATTTTTGAACTTTGAAATAGGTATTTTAAGCAATAATTTTTTTTGTATTTTTATAGCAAGTCACTATTTACAAAGAACTTGTATAAAACCATGAAAAGATATTGTTGGAAAATGAAACAAGATGGGATCGGGAGGGAGACAAACCATAAGAGACTCTTTTTTTTTTTTTTTTAAAGATTTTATTTATTTATTTGACAGACAGAGATCACAGTAGGCAGAGAGGCAGGTAGAGAGAGAGAGGAGGAAGCAGGCTCCCTGCTGAGCAGAGAGCCCGATGCGGGACTCGATCCCAGGACCCTGAGATCATGACCTGAGCCGAAGTCAGAGGCTTAACCCACTGAGCCACCCAGGCACCCCCATAAGAGACTCTTAATCCTACAAAACAAACTGAAGGTTGGGGGGGTGGGTAGGGAGAGGGTGGTGGGGTTATGGACATTGGGGAGGGTATGTGCTATGGTGAGTGCTGTGAAGTGTGTAAACCTGGCGATTCACAGACCTGTACCTCTGGGGCTAATAATACATTATATGTTGATAAAAAATAAATAAATAAAGATTAAAATTAAAAAATTTTTAAAAATATGTATACAAAACAAAAAAAAAAGATATTGTTGGGTTTCTTTGAAGATTTTATTTCTTTGTTTGCAAGAGACAGAATGAGAACAGGAGCAGGGGGAGGGGCAGAGGGACAAGCAGGCTCCCCAGTGAGTGCAGATCCTGATCTGGGGCTTGATCCCAGGACCCTGAGATCAGGCCCTGAGCCGAAATCAGACGCTTGACTGACTGAGCCACCTAGGTACCCCAAGACATTGTTGTTTTTTAATCCTTGAATATACTGAGGCCCAAAGAGATTAAGAAATGAGGTTAGGGTTCTACTCATACATTATTGGCACTATTATTGACTTTATAAAAATCATTTGGTTATTTACAAGAGCGAGCTTCCTTGACACCTCAAAAGTTAAAGGAGGTAACCTTTAATAAACATTCACTTGTCCTGCAACATACTTGTTTTCTGCTATTAAGCAAATCGATTTTTATAGTTATTTGATACATAGACATAATAGTACTATTTAGACTAAAGAATGCATTTGATATTATTAATGATACAAGAATATGAATTTGTCTTTGTAATAAAAATTAATTATACATTGGTATCCCTAAAGAATATAGACCACGAATATAGATTCTTTCCTATCAGATAAGATCTATGTAACTTAACAAAAAAATTGATTTAGGGGCGCCTGGATGGCTCAGTTGTTAAGAGTCTACCTTTGGCTCAGGTCATGATCCCAGGGTCCCAGGATTGAGCTCAGGGGGAAGCCTGCTTCTCTGTCTTCCACTCCCCTTGCTTCTCCGTCTCCCACTCCCCCTGCTTGTATTCCCTCTCTCACTGTCTCTCTCTCTGTCAAATAAATGAATAAATAATAAAAAGTCTTTTAAGAACAGTTGATTTAGCTCTATTTGCCAAAGGACTAAAGATTACTTTGTCAAGAAGGCCTTAGCCTAGTGCACTGTTTTAGTGGAAGAGTTTGGGAATGCTCTTCACAGTGAGTGACCAGGTTATCTTTACACAAGTAAGATAAATATTCATAGATGTGTACTTTGTTTCGATAAATCAAGAGCATGGTGTGTCTGTTCTTTCAATTCAATCACCTGGTGCAGAAGTAAACACATTATAGCCAGCCCATGTGCCAAATCCAGCCCACCATTGTTTTTGTATGATAGATGAGCTAAGAAGTTTTTTCATTTTTAAATGCTTGGAAAAAATTAAAGAATATTTTATGAATCATAGAAAGTATATGGTATTCAGATATCAGAGCCCATAAATAAAATGTGAAACCTAGGCCAGCTCATTTTTAAGTATTGTCCCTCATGAGAACAAATTAAGACATGGTAATGGCTTCTCTAAGTCACAAGTTCTACAGATGAATGACAAATGTAAGTTAGACATGAATTATTATGTAAGACACTTCTGATAAAATTCAAAAATACTTTGTTACACTATTAAAAATATTCCCACTAGACTTATATTCACATGGAAGGGAGGGAAAGTAAACATTCACATATAATATATTTTTCTTAAACAGTTAATCTTAGAGGTAAAATGATAGATTTTCATTATGGAACCAAATCAGATACCCTAGACTTTTATCCCTTCCAAAGATTTGGAAATCTTTCTTTTCTACAGACTAAATGCAGTATGACATCTCTCCCTGTTCCATTTCATGACCTAAATAAGGTTAAGAGGGTGATAAATTCTGTAGGTCACTAAGCAAAGTA
The DNA here is from genome assembly GCF_010015895.1 of Lontra canadensis. Classification (NCBI taxonomy): domain Eukaryota; kingdom Metazoa; phylum Chordata; class Mammalia; order Carnivora; family Mustelidae; genus Lontra; species Lontra canadensis. The sequence goes on from NW_022630996.1 coordinate 19,747,970, forward strand.
GGCCAAAGAAAAAGAGAGAAAGAAATTAAAATTAATGATAAGAAAATTACCCCTGCTGTGATACCATGAGATGCTGAAAAAACTCTCAGCCCTTGGAATTGTGGTCATGACAACCTATAAACTCAACCTTAGTCAGTGATACCAGTTTGAAATTGTATCGCCATTGAGCTAAAATAAAATGCTAAACTGGATGAATCCCTTTGTTCCCCACAGCCGCAAGTTATTTACTTATACTTCATTGCTGTAGCTGTTATGTTGTAGGTGTTCCTCCTGCATTGCTAGTTTGCTGAAAGCTCTATACCAAACAATTTCAGGCTTATGTAAGCTCCTGGATTTCATTAAGGAAGATTTCACCATTGATATCCATGGTTTGTAACCCTTACCAGATGCAGAGGAATATTCAAGCAAAGAATTGAGTACGGGGGCATTTCAAGTCTTTAGTTACTTGGTCAGTCTAAAGTCCATTAATGAAAAGCAAATGCAGTTGTGTTTGTACTGACACTTTTATTCCTAATTTAAGGATTGCTTATGGGTTATTTTTTTGTTTTTGTTCTTGTTTTTCATCAGTCTTATATAACACCCAGTGCTGATTACATTCCATACCCTCCTTAATGCCCATGACCCAGTTACCGCATCCCTCTACCTCCCTCCCCTCCAGCAACCCTCATTTTGTTTTCTACAATTAAGAGTCTCTTATGGTTTGTCTCCCTCTCTGATTTCACCTTGTTTTATTTTTTTAAGGATTACTTATGTTTTTAAATGATGATAATGCCTTTATTGACAAGCCTCACCCCATCACAGTTAAACTTTCTAGTCCTAGCACAGTAATAAATCAGAATTTATTCTTTTTTTGCTACTAATAAGCAGATTATTTTAATTTTTTTATATGTGTTGAAGTTCACAAAAGATACTATTGTTATAGTAATGTTGTTGCACTCTTAAACTATATGTAATGCACTGTTGAAGACTTAATTTTCATTATCTTATTTATAATATAACCTTATGATCTAGATGCTGTTATTATTCCCATTTTACACATGAGAAAATAGAACCTCATGGAGGCTACTTTAGTTTGATACTCTAATAGGTATTATAGGTAAAGTAATTAATCACTATTAGAGTCAAGATTGGAATCTATGCTTCCTGACATCCAAAATTGTGTTCTTATCCTCCATTACGCCATCCTGTTTCCCATGAATGGAGACAAATAGGTTAGTAAAAAATTGCCCGCAAAGATTTATTGTATTTTTGTCTGTTTATTAACAGACATCAATATTATTACAAGTAGCGAAGCAGATGTTTTTGTGAAAGGAGCAGGGGCTTTGGAAGCAGGCTTACCTGAGTTCGATCCTGAACTCCTCATTTGGAGCCTGGATATAAATCATAGTACTTGTTCTCTTTAATACCTGCTTACTCATCTGCAAAATAGAGATGATAGTAACTTACCTTGAGAGTTTATATAAGTGTTAAATAAGGTGATGTATATATAGTAGCTAGGACAAAAAGGGCACAAAATAATTATTTTTTCCTCCTGTCTATTTTTTCAACTATGCATAACTTCTTTTCCATAGAAAGGCTGACCTAATGTCTCAGTCATTCCTTATCATGAAGAATCCAGGTCCTAGGTTAAATTCAAACATAGATTTTTCATATTTATCACAGGTTCATTAAACACCATAGTAAAATTAAGTTTGTATTTTTTTTAAATCACAGGAAAAGCATTGACCTGAAAATCCTTTGAAATGGTAAAACACAGCCCAACACTTCTGGATGTTTATTAAAAACAACAGTAACAATTCTGGCAAAGGGTATCCTAGAGGAAAGAAATGGAGTACAAAAACCCAAGGGCACACTGGTGTGCTAGGCTAAATGGTATGGTCTAGGCAGTATACATGGAGGAGGGAAAGGGAAAGGGAGTCTCTCAAAGCAATCCTCAGATATTCCAGTTCAAAATCAGACCTGGGAAGAACACATACTTTTCCCATGCCTTTCTTCTTTTTTTTTTTTTTTTTTTTAAGATTTTTATTTATTTACTTGACTGACAGAGATCACAAGTAGGCAGAGAGGCAGGCAGAGAGAGAGGGGGAAGCAGGCTCCCCGCTGAGCAGAGATCCTGATTGGGGTGGGGGCGGGGGGAGGATCCCAGGACTCTGGGATCATGACCTGAGCTGGGTGAAGGCTTTAACCCACGGAGCCACCCAGGCGCCCTTCCCATGCGTTTCTGATGTTGATGTTGGTGAATCTTTTTGTCCTGTATTCATGTGTTACTTTCCTGGACCTTGGACAGATGAGATTCTCTAAGAATGTTTTGGTGACTCCTTTTTTTTATTTTTTAAGGTGATTTCTAACTTTATGGGTGCTTTTTCACTCAAAAAGAAAAACAAAATCTGAAATATTTCACACCAAGTTTGTAATGTAGTCAACTAGTTCAGTGGAAAAAGTCAGGTTTACAACATAGGAAACAAACAGTAATATTGGAATATGATTGTTTTTATTATTATTTTAAACACGAAGAAAATAGAGATATATAAAGGTATAATGCTTATAATGCTTACATTTAAAAATGGAAGTATCAATAGTAACTGGCTATTCTAAAGTTGAAAATGATTCAGATTACTCTGGCTAATGTTGACACTTTTCTTTTTTTTTTTTTTTTTAATGTTAAGACTTTTCAGATATCGGACTTGAGCAGCATCATATATCCCAAGTCATGTAAATCATGTAATTTCTGTTAACATTTGCCAAGGAGAAAAAAACAGAAGTATTTTAAGAAATAAAATCAATATTTTTTATTAAAAGTTTTAGATTTCCCCCAAATCTTCTTAGCTTTTATTAAAAATGCTTAGTTTTATATTAGAAGTCTTTTATTTAAGAAGTAATTCAAAGTAGGTATTTATAACATGTTCACTTCTTTGATTATAATTTTTTTAAAAGAGAAGAAAGAAGGAAACATTCTAAATTTTATATACATACACAAAAATATGCACATATACATATATATATAAATAAAAAGGAAGAACACATTTCAAATTATATATATTATAGGTATATACACACATAAGTGTGTGTGTGTGTGTGTGTTTGTGTGCACAGACGTAGGTTTCCTTGACCGGAATAATTGGTACAATTATAGTTAAATATTCTTAGAGAAAGATATAGCCACTTGTTAAGTAGAATTATAAAATCTATTTTAAATCTTTTATATTTAAAAAGCAAATGTGAGCCATCTGCTACTATAAAAGGCACTGTGAGGTTTTGAAAAATGGTATGGTCTTGATCCCATGCCCTCTCCAACTTCCTAAATCTGTGAGTCTGACCTTGGCTACATTACTTAACTTCTCTTCCCACCCCTCCCCTCCTCTTTCCTTCCCTCTTCTCTCTCAAATATTTTTTTGAAGAGAAAATGAGACAAGGTATATAAAACGCTTAGCACATAAAAGGCACTAATACATGAACATATACAGGGATGCCTCGGTGGCTCAGTGGGTTAAGTGTCCGACTCTTGCTTTCTCCACAGGTCATGATCTCAGGGTCATGAGATCAAGCCCCCTCTCAGGCTCTGTCCTCAGCACGAAGTCTGCTTGAAATCCTCTCCCTCTGCCTTCCCACCCAAATGCATGTGTACTCTCTCTGTCTCTAAAATAAGATAAATAAAATTTTAATGCATATATATACATGTGTGACATGTATATATGTGTGTGCGTATAAGAACATGTACAGTGGAATGCTTACAAAAATTGTAATTGGGGCTGCTTTTCTCTCCAGGGTCTCAGATGAAGCTTGGAGTGACTGAAAAGGCAAAGAAGCAGAGCATAGCTTTGGATGGACTCATGAATGAGCAGAAGAGGTAAGTGGAACATACATTAAGCAAATAGTAATATTATACATTTATATCACAAAACATCAACATATGAAATATAAATGTATGAAATGCTCCAATGAAGAGAAAACATTTGTCAGACTAATACAGCAATAAAACTCCACTCCATGTTGCTTATAAAAAGTTTGGTAACGATGTGGGTAATGGGAACTCTCGGGTACTGCTGGTGAGAATGGAGAATAAGACAACCAATTTTACAAATGGTTTGGTGCTGTCTTAAAATCAAATATAAGCCTGCCTTTTGATGCAGCAATTTCCACCCCTTGGTACAGACCAACAAAAATGTGAGTATACATTTTTTTCATAACAACCAGATGCTAAGAGAAAAATAAACTGTAGTCTTAGAAATTAGGATCATGCTTACCTTGGGAGTCATTAAATGGAAATATTCCCTTCATAATAAATCACTAACATGCATGCATAATCATTGTATACTCTTTTTTCTGCATCTGTTTTTCTTTATTAAAACAACCTTAAAAATAAAATATAATCATTAAATGGGTTTTATTAAAAGACAAGGAAATTTTTACTGATTAATTACTGATAAATCAGGGTGTGTATTTTGAGTAGCCTGATCAGAGTGGGGTGGTAGTCCTTGTTTGCTCTATTTAGTTGTGTTTTTTTTCCACAATAGAAACTGTCTTGCCCAAGACAATATGACACATTCAGACAAGAGTCAGAAAGGGTAAAGGTACAGAGAAGCTCCATGTAATTATATTTTCTTTGTGTAGAGCTAAGTGGCCTTTGGAGGAATGAAGCTATAGGCTAGGTCTTCATGGTCATGCACTAAAGCAAAAGTGTAAAATGGGCTAGATACTAATCCCCCATGAATGTACATTTGATCAGTGGTATTGTATGTGCTATGTATGTCTAGCATATTGAAAAGCCAAATAGAAGGCTGAGCTTATGTTTTATGAACACCCCATAGAGCCATGCTTTGCAAGAGATGTTTTCAAATGAGCACTTAAACTGGGCACTTATGTATACTTAATTATTTGGCATGTGTAACTAAGAAATACATTTTAAATGGTTATATCACTTTTGTTTTATTGAAAAATAGCTATTTTTAAGTATCTCTCTTAAAAGTTGATCTTTTCCTTAAGAAAATATTTTAGCTCCTTTTTTTGCAAGAATAGGCCTGTCACTTTTATTTTAAATATGTATGTGTTCACATTGCAATCCACAAGAAGCCCCAGGCTTGCAGATGCTCCCTGACAAAGATTAAATGACTTTTTTCACTACTGAAAACAACTAAAATGTTCACTCCTTTAAAAATTAAAACAAAACAAAACAAAAAAAGCTCCATAATCATCAGTGATCATCATGAGGATTTCACAATTTCGCCAACAGTCATTGTATGGTTAGCACATATTTTGAATTAAGTAGTCATATGTGTTAGATGGCCTGACAGTGTACAAAGTAAGTGCTCCTGATCTGCTTTTCACGACATCACCAGATAAGAAACATGCACTTGTCTTAAAATTCTATAGTACCTGGATTCAATTCTCTGGGTTTAAATGATCAACCTAATAATTTTGAATGCAGCTTTGGAAAAATTATTTAACCTTATCTCTTTGGATTCTTCTGTCTGTAAAATAAAAATAAATACCTCCAAATTTGTTGTAAAGATTAAAAAAAAGAGAGTCCATGGGGTGCCTGGGTGGCTCAGTTAGTTGAGTGTCCAACTCTTGGTTTCAGCTCAGGTCATGATCTCAGCGTTGTGAGATGGAGCCCCAGTTAGACTCTGTGCTCAGTGGGGAGTCTGCTTGAGATTTTTTTCCCTCTCCCTCTTCTCTTCCCTTCACCCTTTTTCTCTTTCTCTCTCTCTCAAATAAATGAATACATCTTAAAAAAGAGAGAGAGAATCCATGGAAAGTGCTTAATACAGGGTCTAGTAGTTAGAAAGTGCTAAATAAATGTTAACTATTATTATTTTTATTAACTTACTGTATCGTTCTCAATACATTATGTTATTTTGTGGTAGGTTCAGTTCCCCAGAATGTATATTTTGTTCTGTACTTGTAGATTAAGAAAATCTTTTGAATACCTTTTCCTGAATTGAGTAGGTGGCTCAAATAATCAATTAAGATATATTCTAATTGTGTGATTGACAAATCAGTATTTTCCTGCACTATGAATTCTGATAGGATGGGCACTGTGTTACTTCACCATTCTTCTTCATTCATTCATTAGCAAGGGTGTCTTTATTGTGAATTATAAGGAAGCTAGGAATAAATATAGCATCAATTATATGCTAAAAGTCCTTACAGTCCAGTGGGAGAAGCAAAAACATGTGAAACTAGTTAATAGAAAAAATAAATATGTGATGACTGAAGTCAGTTCAAAAATAATAGTATCTGATGAATCCACCATTTTATGGTTGGAGAAGGAGATTCCCAAACTAAAACTCATGATTTACAAAATCCCTCCTGATCTTCTTGTATATTCCATGGCCCCCCTCTCTCTCTGTTGACTGAACCCTTATTCCCTGACTTGTTTTGTAGCTTTTCCAACTACTACAGCCCTGCATCCTGCTTTGCAGTCATGGCATAGAGAGCATTTGCTGCTTTTACTTACCAACCATCTATTTCCCCCACTTTCTGGTAACAGATTTCTTTATAATAAGAACACTGAAACATAAATTACCCCCAAATCTGGTCAGAACAGAAAGCTAATGAAAATGATGCTGTTTCTCAAGAAAAATTGGGGCTTCTATATTAATTATTTTTTATGTTACTAGAATATTTCTTATTGTGGTAATATATCTGTAATTTAAGATGGACTGTTTTAACTATTTTTAAATGTACAGTGGCTTTAAGAACATTCGCTTTGTTGTGTAACGATCACCACCATTTTTCTCCAGAATTTTTTCATTTTCCCAAACTGAAACTCTGTCCCCATTAAACACTAACTTCTCTTTCCCCCTCCTTCTAGCAACCACCATTCTTTTTTCTGTCTCTAAAAATTTGATGACTCCAGGTATCTCACAGTGGGATCATATAATATTTGTCATTTTGCAAATGACTTATTTCATTTAGTATAATGTCTTCAAGGTTCATCCCTGTTGTAGTGTGCGTTGGATTTCCTTCCTTTTTAAGAGTGAGTAATATTCCATTGCATGCATATACCACATTTTATTTATCTGTTCAGTGGACACTTGGCTTTTGTCTACCTTTTAGCTATTGTGAATAATGCTACTATAAACATGGATGTACAAATATTGATTTATGTCCCTGCTTGCCTTTCTTTTGGGTGTATACCCAGGAGTGGAATTGCTAGATCATATGGTAATTCTATATTTAATTTTTGAGGAATAGTCATACCATTGTTCACTGTAGCTACACCATTCCCATCTTCAGTGGCTGGGGGGTCCCAATTTCTCTCCTCACCAACATTTATTTTGGGGTTTTTTTTTGATAATAGGTATCCTACTTGCTGACTAATAAAATATTTTTATTATAGACAGAAACACGGTGTAATTTTTACCTCAGACATATAGATATAGAATATACTTGCATAAAAACACCTAAACAAATCTAACAAAAATCAATAAATCTACCTGGTATTTTATGGATATTACATGCTAATGTTTTGATAGTTTTATGATTTGGTATTAAGTTGCTGTTAGTATTTTATATATTTGATTTTATTTTTCATTGAAGGATCTAGAGTTAGTCTGTAGTTTTGGTAATAGAGTCACAATCCCTTTCTTATTTCATGGAATCCTAGAACAAGAAGGACCTTGAAGTTCACTGTTGCTAATCCAGCTTGCTCACCTTACAAACCTGTAGTTTTGAAATAACCAGAAAAAGGAAAGGGAGCAGTGAAACCAGGAGGCTCCTTATTCTTAGTCTTCCCCTTGGGGCTTTCTGCTCTTCTCCAGGACTGTGTCAAGAAACATCAATAGCACAAACAAGAGGTACAGGGGCTCAGGAAACAAAAGACAACAAATCTAATTTTGTTAACATGCTCTTTAGCCAATATCTCTATTGGCAGAAAGAAAAACTTAATGTGTAATGAAGCCTTCACCTTCATGGATGTGGAATGCCTGCAGATCCATTCTGTGTGGTTTATGATGACATGCATTCAGTTGGTCTGAAAGGTCTCATTACAACCCCATCTGAGGCTCATCCATAATGCTGTAGCTATGGCTGAAGTAAGGCTGGGAGTCCTGAAATCCGCTCCATTATAATACATATTTCAGTTCATAAATCCCAGCTCTTTCTCGCACCCCCACTCCCGAGGCTGCTTTTCACTTCCTCACTAAATTCACCGGAGTGACAGTAAGCCACCCCATCCATCATTCACCTGCCTCACCGCTGAGGCGATAAATCTCCAGCTCCCCCCTGAAAGTCTGACACCCAGTGGCCCTCCCTCTTCTGCAATTATGATGCTCCTGCAGCCTCTTATGATTAGAGTTTCTGATTATGCCCAAACCATGTGTGCAGCAAAACCCGCATAACAACTTGCTAACTTCTTTTCATTTCAGTATAACTGGTCCATGCTTTTAAAAAATGACTTTAATGGGCCTCATCCTGGAAGGACAATGCCATGTCCTTTTAGTGTTAACACACTGTTCATTTTGCCCCATCATGCCCATTTACATTGAAAGTTGTTTTAACCCCAGGAAGATAGCCTTGTCTTCGGAGTGCCATTTGCATTATTCTCTCAGAGGCTTTGTAAAGCTTGCCTAGGGATATTCTGCATTTATCTTGGTTCTAAATGTGGTGAGTATAGTGACCCAGACTCAAAGCATATGGATGGAATGGAAAAATGTTTTTATATAGGAAAATAACGTCAACTTGATATATAGATTATTTGTGTCTTATATCTTATGAGTAAAACAAAGTTTACTTAGGTCTTGAGGACCTAAGTGTACATGCTGTTAACAGGGCTGATTAAGGGATAAATGAGAACAGGATGTTTGGCCCACAACTCTATAGTATCTCCTGAGGATTTTAAGTTTTATGATTAATTTTTCATTGGTTTTCATATAACTTATTTATATGATTATTTGATGCTCTATTATACTTTAAAAGAAACATTTTAGTGTGATTGTCCAAGAGAAGAAAATGATATAATCCTGCTGTGAAAAATGCCAGAAATCTGAAAAGCACATTTTTGACTCTATGTTTCTACCGCTATTAAAACTCAATATAGATACTCGAGTTGACTTGAGTGTGATCTGTATTTATATTGAGAAGTACTTTTCAACTATTATATTGCTAAATCAAAGATAATAAAAAGGAAACATTTTTTTCAATTTCTTGAACAAATCACATTGCTTTCCTTAAACAGAGTAGCTTTTACTGCCACAAGAAAAAATGCCTGTTATTTGAAATTTATTTCATTTTTAGGAAAGATGATCTCCCTAATTTTGAACTCTTGGTACCAACCAACATCCAACTTCCTAGAAAATAATGTTTTTTAACGTTTAGGAACAGACCCCTGACTTATTCAAAATATCTAGAGTAATAATCATTGGCAGATGAAGGAAAAAGGCAAGACTCCCAACCTCCCTCCAAATGCCTGGGTTGTAAATACACATGAAGAATGTTCTCAGACATGCAGAACACAGTTGATTACAAACAGTACTTGTGACTCTGGATTTTCATGAGGTCTCAATAAAATTGCATCTCCAAAATATCATAGACTGTCCTCACTCACATACCATTGTTCTGCATTCCTGTATAAAATGGGAATATGGGGATTAACTCAATTACAATTGATATAAACACTGAGTATTATTACCAGACTATCATAAAGCAGATGGACGAGCATATGTGCTTAGTTTTAATTGTTCTAAAGATGGTACCTAATAAGATGCTTTGAGTCAAATGTTATTTAAAAATATCATTGAACATGTTTACATATTTTCCTATCGATTTCCTACCAATCTGAATTGCCTTCCATTCTGTTGAGCAACTTGATAAATAGTAGCAACAGATAGGTGTTCACTGCCTTAATCCAGAAATCCTAGAATGTCATCTTCAAATCCAACTACACAGTTCCAAGGCAGACGTCTCTTCTGCCGTTTCCCTGACAAGATCACCTGGACCCTGCTTAGAAGAAATAGAGATTCACTCTTCCGTGAGTCTGTATTGGAACCCAGGGCCTTACTGAGTCGCTTAGACGTTCCGTCTTCTCACTGCCATCAGCAACTTCTATGCCACAGTTCTTCAGGTATTTGAAGATAACTACTATCCTCTTCCCGAGCCTGGAAGGTGCTACAGTATTTCAGGGGCAAGTTAACAAGGCCAACTAGAGTCAGTCCTGGAAGAAGGGGAAGGAGTATCAAGAAGAAACGCCTGGGTGGCGTTGCACGATGCCCGGACCACTGTTTCTTGCGAGTCCTTAGTCGTGTTCTGCATTGTTCTGATGCTGGAACCCAGGCTGAATTGCAAAACCCACGGTCTCTTGGGACAATAAACCCCAAGCCCCTCAGAAGAACAGCAAAGCAAAACTCCTGAGTTTGTGTTCTCATTCTTTAAATCAGTTAACAGGCTTTTACTTGGTGTCTGTATTATCTCAATTCTAAAACATGCGTGGTTTGCACTTTCTGAGGCCTTAGAGGACCGTCGTGTTTTCCTGCCTAGATGGTTTCACATATTACGCTAATCAGCCTCCTTGGGCCAATATAATTATGCAAAATTAGTTGGTACCTTTATTTCTTGGCCTCCTCCCCTGGAGTCATTTAACTTTGAAGTTTATTGTCTTGCTCCAGCATTAGTATTTAAATAATACATGCAAAATTCCTAGGAGAATTCATTAAGAAATATCTATAAAGTACTTTTAAAAACCTATGATAAATGCACTATACAGCTCTGAGTGAGAAGGGTGGTATCTGGAGTCAGCAAGATCAGCTGAACAGGGCCTGATGATTAATATAGTGACAGACAAACTACAAGAAAAACAAGCCAGTAGAAATTTTTAAATGCATCCAATAATGATCTTGCCAAATGTCTGCTTAAAACCCCAGTGACTGCTTTCCATGAGTCCCTCCCCCCTTAACATGGCTTCTAAGACCCTCCAATTCCCTTCTGCTTCTCCCGTCTTACCTCTGGCCATTCCCTAGCTATTGTGCTACAGTCAAATTAGCTTTGAGGTCAAATGCACCTTGCTCTCACTTGCTCGCTGCAGTTCAGGATACGTTTTACTCACTCCCCTCACTCCACTGCTCAGGCTCATTTATGATTTGCTACCTGACACTCTCCTTTAGGTCTCAGGTTATAGGTCTTTTTTCCATGAAGTTTCTTCTTGAATCCCTTTATACTAGCTTAACCGTTCCTTCCGCTTTTCTAATATAATGCTAATAGCTGTGTATTGCCCTTCCTATTTGAATTGTCTGCCTCCCACCCTCCTGGACTGGAAGCTAAGAATATCTCATTTCATCTTTACATGCCAAGAATTTAGCCCAGTGCATGGCAAAAAGTAGAGTTCCAGTAAATGTGTGCTACGTGAATGAGTGAATGAGTTGCTATTAGAATGGCACTAAAAAAAATCAATCTGTGCCTTAGAACACACACACACATGCACTCACTTATTCAATGTTTTCTTAAGTTTCAGGACATCTCCCTGCTATTAGAAATAAAACTATCTTCCTTAGATAGGAATTAATTTATGTAGTACCCTATTCTGACATTCATTATTGAAATAGTTGAATCCTGAAAAACATCAGCCACCTAATCAACATTTATGGAGAATCTATTAAATATTTAATTGTGAATTAAAGAAGTTTTCTGGCTCTAAGTCAGTGAGGATGCAGAATAGCAGCTGAGTACCTTCAGTGATGTCTTAAGGTTTACAAAAAAATGTAACAAGTTTAGTAGCAAAATGGTAACTGCTTTGTAAGGGCCTAATAAGCCAGAGTGGCCCCACCTTGGTTGAACAGCCATTTTGTTGTTTATGCAGTAAAACTTAAATTGACCCTGCCCCCCCCAGGGGAACTTACTTAAAAGCAAGTCCTGGAAACCAGTCCCAGGTAACAAAGCCCAAATACAAGAGTGGGTCAGGTCAGGTGGAGATAACGCCCCGAATGCAGAGATGAGTCGGGTCTGGTGGAGACATCCAATCAGTAAAGCACACATACTGTCTTCCTAGATACCAAGGAGTGTGGGCCCTGCCTTTTGGGCGCCTTTTGGGCACCAATTCTGACTAAGGTGATAGGCTAGTTCAAATAGCTACTATGGGGTGAATCGTAATTCAGTTGGCCACCCGTGTGGGGACCTAGCATGACTGTGCAGCTTTCTCTGTGTATTACAATCTCATTGGCCACCTGTGTGTGGCCAGGCCCAACCGCATGGCCTTTGCTCTATAAAAGTTAGTCTGTGAGGCAGGGAGGGGTCGCCGTCTCTGTGAGGCAGCCCCGACCCGTCTGTTTGACGGTCGGTTTGATTCTTGATGCTTGGCACGAAATAAAGCTTTGACCATGGACCCATTATTGGGGGACCCAACATTGGGGACCCAACATGCTTATCACAAAATCATTTTCCCCAAATTCTAGCAATGTGTCACCTGTTACAGTTACAATCCTCTCACCTTTTAAGACCCTCCTCTCTCCTCTGCTTCCTTTAGTTCACCTGGGTGATTCAGTAAGCAGAAGACCAATGCTTGCATGATCTTTGTGCAAGACATTGGTTTGTTCTGTGGCTCATATAAAATATGCAAAATAATTTTTCTAAATTTTGATGTATAGGTAAGGGTCTTATGATCATATAGGCTAATATCATTATAACCCTGAGATCTTGTAGTATAAAACCTAACAGTTGTTTTTTTTTTTTTTTCCTTTTTTGTAATGTAAGTGCCCAATTTACATTTTGATTGCTGAGATACCTGCTGCCAAGAGAGTTATCTCTTATAAACACGTTGTCAGTCACAGGACTGGATACCTAGCCAGCAAGTCTCCCACACTGAGGCTCCTTTGTTTGAGATCTTTTTTAGTTCAATAATGGGCCATTTGGGCCACTTAGTTGTTATTTCTTTAATCCCCACACTTCAAATTCCCATTCATGTTTTAAATTCACCAATAAAGAGTGGGCCCTTGAAACCCTAGGCCCCCACTGCCCTCAACCCCAACGAAAGCAGAACTTCTTGGCCCTGTGAGCAACCCCCACTTGTAGCCTCACGTGTGGCCCCCAGGTATGCTGTGTAATTTCCAGCTGTTATAAGTAATAAACTTCTATTTTCTTTTCAAAGTTTTCTCATGGTTGCTGCTGAAGGATGTCTTGCAATCATAGTAAGAACTGCAGGTTTGGTTGAATTGTAAAACTGGTTTGGAAAGAGAGCTGTCTGTGGGAAGCTTACCATGCTCTCCACCCTGCAACACCATGAGTGTCCACAGGCATTTTTAGCTGATAGCATTGTAATCGAGAGGCTGAGACCAGCACAAATTAGATGTGAACTAAGCAGATTGCAAAAAGGACTGGAAGGGAGATGTCTACTGAAAGATCTAAGGGATAATGCAGGAGAGGAATTTTTTTATAAGTCATAAGTCATTATGTAAATTTAAATAGATATATTTATTAACTCTTAGAATATTCCGAAAGGGAATTATCTCTCTATGGAGACCTTCCCAATATGGAAGGATCTGAGAGTTTGAAATTGAGATTTGGTTACTGAGATAAGGAATGAATAGCAGTTCTAGGATGAAGGACATGATCCCTGGGAAAAGTAGGTCAAACAGCCAAGGAGTCAGGATATTAGAAAGCTTCTCCGTATCAACACTGAAATTCATTAAGGATAATGACAGATAAAATTGAAAAGCATGCCAATGAACCTGGAACTAAATACAAGAGAGAGGTGGCTGAGGGATCAGTGACATAACTCAGAGAAGTGGACAGTATAGTTGTTAAGGAAAATTAATGCTTTTAATTAAAAGTGCTTATATTTTATTAAGCATAGCACATATCTAAATACATGTGAAAAGAATTCAGAGACAAATCTGTGAAAATAGCATAAGGGACTATTTAGTCAGAGCGATTCCTTCCGGTTAAATAGTGATTTTGTTGTTTATGCAGTAAAACTTAAACTGACCCTGCCCGCCCCCCGCCAGGGGAACCTACTTAAAAGCAAGTCCAGGGGGCACCTGGGTGGCTCAGCAGGTTAAAGCCTCTGCCTTCAGCTCAGGTCATGATCCCAGGGTCCTGGGATCGAGCCCCACATCAGGCTCTCTGCTCAGCAGGGAGCCTGCTCCCCTTCTCTCTCTCTGTCTGCCTCTCTGTCTACTTGTGATCTCTCTCTCTGTCAAATAAATAAATTAAAAAAAAAAAAATCAAGTCCAGGAAACCAGTAAAATATGGTCGACCAGTCCCAGATAACAGAGCCCATATACAAGGGTGGGTCAGGTCAGGTGGAGATAACAGAGCCCGGATGCAGGGATGAGTTGGGCCAGGTGGAGACATCCAATCAGTGGGGCGCGCTTACTATCTCCCTAGCTACCAAGGAGTGTGGGCCCCGCCTTTTGGGCGCTTTTGGGGCGCCAATTCTGACCAAGGTGATAGGCTAGTTCAAATAGCTACTATGGGGTGAATTGTAATTCAGTTGGCCACCCCTGTGGGACCTAGCATGACTGTGCAGCTTTCTCTGTGTGTTACAATCTCATTGGCCACCTGCGTGTGGCCAGGCTCAACCACATAGCCTTTGCTCTATAAAAGTTAGTCTGTAAGGCAGGGAGGGATCGTGCTCTCTCTGTAAGAGGCGACCCTGAACAGTCGGTTTGATTCTCTATGCTTGACGCAAAATAAAGCTTTTGCTTGACCTTCGCTTTGTATCAGTCTTGCTCCTTTGATTACGGACCTAACAATAGTATGTGGTATATGCTTTGGGCTCATGGGGTCTATACTATAACTCTACCAGTATCACAACTGAATTATATAAGGAGATCAGAGAAGGTCCCCCAGACTGTGGCACATTTGAATGATCCTTGAATAAGACATTTTTAATTTTTAGGTAATATTCTAAAATCTAAATATGAAAAAACTTCCTGTTCTTTGGTTTCTTTAACGTATCTCCTCTGTTGTTCCTTTTTTTTTCCCCCTTAACTAGAATTATTTCAAGAGTATGTTCAGAAGTTCACTTTTTAATGATGCTCCAGTTTCTGTTCCCACCAAAAATCACATTTGCATGTACCTTCCTACAGTAAGGTCTTTGCCTACTATGCCCTTTTAGATCATTTGCTTAATTGCTCCTTATCTTTCAAATCCCAGCTAAAATATGCCTTCCCTGACCTCCTAGTCCCCAGCGAGGTCACACACCCCATTAAATGCACTCGCAACATATACCTCTCTCCCTAGCATTTATCAGTACTTGGACTAAATGTCTAATGGAGTAATTTTTGTTTATTTTCTTTCTTGACCACCACTGTCTTCCCAGCACCAAGCATGCTACTTTACATAGAGTAGGTGCTCGGTGGATAATTACTGAATCAGTGAAGAGATGCAAGAATGAACAGTTTAGCATAGGGAAATACTATTCATCTATTAAGAATTCTGTCATTAAGTAAAAAGATTACACAGCGGTTTTAGAAAATTACACCATTTTTGTTAATAAAAACAAAAATTAAATGTCAGGATATCTACAAAATGTTAAAAAGTAGTATTTCCAAGGGATAAAATTAAGGGAAATTTTATTTGCTTCTTTTTAAAAATCTTAATTGTATACATTTTCTATAACTAGCATATATTATTTCAGAGCTAAAATAAAGTGCCTTGACCTACTGCACGTATTTTTAGAAGTCCTTTTCCTTATTTGGTTTATATCTGCTGTTTATTTAAATCATAGATATTAACTTATTCATTTAAATTTAAATATCATCTCCCCAAACTGGCATACTACAACTACCATCTTACCGTGTATCAAGCTTTCTGATATACCTTCACTTATTCAGCCTTCTCAAAGACTCTAGAATATTAGGAGAACAGGTCTTGTTCCCATTCTACAGATGAACCTGTAAATCTTCTGCTATAATGTTGTTTCGTAATCTCTTCCTTTCCCACTGCTATATCCTCCAAGGTTCTTACCACTAAGAAGTCCTTACTCGTGTCAAAATCAAGACAGGTGGCTGTTTATGTTTTTTCACCTACTCTTTGAGGTATGAATTTGTCTGAAAAGTGAGTTAAGATTTTATCCTATGCTCCATGTCAACCATTTTGCAAGAACTATTGAGAGAGTTGAATTTTCTAATTGTGAACTTTCTCATTCATTCGAGAAATACTGAGCAATTTACCGTGTGCTAGACACTACAGTCAAACATTTCACTACAGTGAAACATTTTTACTGGTTTCATGGAACTTGAAGTATATAGAAAAAGAAACACAGAAGGAAATACGTGACTAATTTTGGAAAAAGCTGAAATGGAAAAAAACTCAGAGGTGATGAAAGAGAATAGTAAGAAGGACTTCACTTCGATTGGAAGGGCAAGTAAGGGCATTTTCAAAATATGAGTGAGCATTTTCCAGGTGAAGAGTGGGAGGAAGGGTGTGTCAATCAGAGGGAACAGAGTGAGCAAACACCCAGTGCAAGACTGGCCTGAGCTGAAACAGGGGAAATAAATTCTAGCTCTTCTCTTTCCAAAAATGAGCTTTTTACTGTATTCGCAGGAATCAGCCCATGATTAATCAGCCTTTGTTATGATGCATTAGCCTTCATCATAAGCCCTTTCTATCATTTACCTGTTAATAATTGTAAGATGAGTTACCTTCTTACATAAAAAAGCCAACTTCACCTTGTTTATTATCCTCACTTTGTGCACTGCACAGAGAAAATTGAGATTGTCATTGTGATATAGGAGACTGTTTCTTAATTAGCAGATTACTAAATTATTATCCTTATTATTTATCTTCATTTTTTTAAATACCTAGAACCTTGTATTTATGATTCTTTATAGAGAGTTAGTGATAAGTAAGTTCCTAATTAGGAAGGCAGGCAATTTATTTATGAAGAGATGAAATGATAGTAGTGAAAACTTAAATTGCTATGGAAATGCCATAGTTAAAGGATACTGTAGCAGATTTTTGAAATACAAGAAATACTACCCAATTATATGTTTGGATTTTCATTTACTGGAATCTTATCACATACTGTCAATGTACCTTTCTCCATTATAGCAGAGGATATAAGCACAAAGTCATACAGTGAGGGAAATAGATGGCACTCAGGAGAGTAACTCATCCAGATGACAGAACTAGATAAAGGAGTCATTTCTGTATAGCTCTCTCCATATTCTGAATCCATGTAAGAGATGAGAATCCCAAGGGAGGGTACGTAGTGGCCATCTGAGCTTGGGGAAAGGAAACCCCTTGCTGTGTATTACAGAAAGAAGAAACCAGCAAGGAGAGAAATGCAATCACAGAAATGAGAGTACCCCGGGAAGCCTCTGTGGAAGTTGAACTTCCAGACAACAGCAGTCAATGGTGCTGCGAGAATTTCTGCACTTATTTATCTGTCTGCTAGTGGAGGGGTGAAAAAACTGAAAAATCTCATTGGGTTGGATTTAAAGATAATTTTAGTGATCTTATAGATACAACTTTCCAAGAAGACAAATCAAAATTTAGACACATGTGTATTTGAGTGTTTATTTAGCTACATCAGTTATATAACTGACACATATTACACACCAACCAATGGAATATTCACTTTGCCTATAGACTGTAAAATGCCTACTATCAGCATGACATATTAAGAAAATATTTAGATTCAAAAGCAGCAATGTGGGGCTAACTACGGGGGCCTTTTTATAGCTCAAACATAGCTCTTGCTTTGAGTATATTTGGTATTGCTGCTCTTATTAAAGCTATTAAAGCATATGTTTGCAGCACATCAAATATATATAGTTTTAAACAAAACTGAGTATGTCTCAAAAACCACAGTTGCATTGTGCAGATTTGTTCTCTAAGGGCATAAAATACATGGGATGTTTGTAACATGTCTATTTGTTCTTTAGGAATCAATTCCAGTTAAGCCTCCTGAGTCTTTTTTTTTTTTTAAGATTTTATTTATTTATTAGAGAGAGAGAGAGATCACAAGTAGGCAGAGAGACAGGCAGAGAGAGGGGGAAGCAGGCTCCCTGCTGAGCGGAGAGCCCGATGCAGGGCTTGATCCCAGGACCCTGGGATCATGACCCGAGCTGAAGGCAGAGGCTTTAACCCACTGGGCCACCCAGGCGCCCCTAGCGTCCTGAGTCTTGATAAGTCAATTTTAGGTATGCTTTTCGAATGTTCAAATGCTCTGTGATAAATAGCCTCAACAGAGGGATCTTTCCACAAATCTTTCAAATAATATCATATAGACCATTTGTGAGAGTTAGCTAAATTAATTCGACCATGACTAAAGCCTGGATTTCCTTATTTATGAAATTAAAACATTTATTTTCTCTTGGACACTACCAATATCATAACCGTTTTCTTTCAGAAGTATTATGGGTATGGCCACATCAGTCTTCTCTATAATATCTGGTTTATATGTGTCAGTTAAGAATCTGTTTTTAGAAATGGTCTCATTCCAGTTACTTCATGTGCATTCCCTCTAGGGCATGGAAGCTATTTTTGAAGACTGAAACCAAGGATGTTCCCATAGGGCTGAGTCTTAGGGAAATCTACAGAAACAAGTATTTGTGTAGCACGAGCTAAGCTTCTGGAGTGCCATTATACTCTGGGGAGAAGGCTTTGTTTTTTAAAAATCTGATTATGACCATTTCTGATTAATGACAGTAGAAACTTATTTGTATACACTAGAAAGGTAGAACTATGTATCAGAAATGGTAAACTTTTAATGAGCCTATACTTTTTAACACCCTACTTTTCAATACTTAAGGCAGGAAAGCCAAGGACTGCCAGCAACTTTTCATGTCATAATCATGCCTTAAATTAGAAATCTTGGTAGGGTCTGCTTGACATTGTTTTGCAATTTGAGTTCGGCATTTTAACTAGCATTTTCTCATGAATCTCAGTGTGTTAGCTATATAGACAGAAACCTTAGATCATTAGTCTAGTTAGTTCAGTTAATGAAGAATACATTTCTAATGTGATAAAGTCATTATCCCCTAGAAGCCAATTGCCTTTGTTCTAAGTGCACAGTCTACACTGAAATAATAGCATTTTTATTTTTTATCGTGTGTACCTTTAGCCTCAAGGTAAATTACTTGCGGAAATGCGGGTGACAGTGCTCAAACCTATCAACATTAGTAAAAAAGGAACTCAATTCATATATTCTTTTAACAATGTATGGGAATTCTATCTTCACGTAGAAAAAAAAAGTAGGCAATTACTGATGTCATTGGCTTGTAATTAGATCAGTTAATCATTGATTGCTTTTGCTTGTAAAATTATCTCTCTATAAAAGTATATTTGTGGGTAAGAAAGATAGAAAAATGAAAAAGACACTACATCAGGAAAAGCAAAATTGTAAGATTAGAAGGGAACTTGGAAATCATCTCTCCTCATCTCACAAAAGGGAAGACTGAGGGCTAAAAAGAATGAGTGACTTATCTACTGTCACTAGGATTATAGGAAAAAAAACTAAGAATCATTGATGACTCTTAAGTTTATATGTCAGTTTGACTGAGCCTCCATACACAGGTACATGGTCAGACATTCTTTGAATGCTTCCATGATGGTGTTTTTAGATGAGACAAACATTTAAATCAATGGACTTTCAGTAAAGCAGATTCCCTTCCACAGTGTGAGTGGGCCTCATTCAATTAGCTGAAGGTTTGAGTAGACCAAAAGGATTGACCTCCCCAAAGGAGGAATGAATTCTGTAGGAGACAGCCTTTGGACTTGAAGTGCAACATTAGCTCATCCCTGCGTCTGTGCAGCCTGCCAGCCCACCCTGCTGATTTGGGACCTGGCAGCCTCCATAATCCCATGAGCCAATTCCTTGAGATAAATCTCTCTCACACACACATCTTACTGGTTCTGCTTCTCTGAACTAATAGAGCTTTGTAAATTACATGTACCTACAAGCAAAAAGAATGGGTAAAAGTATCAAGGATCTTCCCTTTTTTTTTTCTTTTTAACTTTTTGGATGGAACTTGTAAATATCATAGCAATAAACCTTATACAGAGAGATGGCATTTCCCTTTAAATTAGTATCTTGAGTTGTGAACTAACTTTGTTATCTTCTCTTAACTATAAAGAGTTCAACTCAGTAGTCTGAACAAACTGCGTAACTCTAATGTTAATTTTCTAAGAACATAACAAAAATTATCTTTTTATTACAGAGGGAAAGGATCAGTGTTTTTAGCCTATAGTTGGATACCCAGAGCACATAAATGTGTATGGTTATTCATCCCTCCTGCCTGTTCTATTGCTGGTCTCACTCAGCTTGTCTCCTTTGAAGCATATCTCTAGCCTCACCTTGACCATGACACTTTTCTTTTGGCTACAGCTTAGGTGGGACTCTCCCTTCTCAAACCTCTTTTTCACTTTTAGCTCTTATCTCCCAACATTTTCTGTCTGAGTCACTTAATATAGTATTTAATCCTATAGTGTTATTCTTTAAAATGAAAGAGAAACATTAATTCTTAAAGAGTGTGCCTGAGTGACTTCATCCGTTAGGGATTAATCGTATAAATGGTGTCATTATGGAACTCAGAGGACAGCAGGAAGCATGATTATAGAAACACGAACCTAGGGGCGCCTGGGTGGCTCAGTGGGTTAAGCGTCTGCCTTCAGCTCAGGTCATGATCCCAGAGTCCTGGGTTCATCATCGGGTTCCCTGCTCTGTGGGAAGCCTGCTTCTCCCTCTCCCACTCCCCTTGTTTGTGTTTCCTGTCAAATAAATAAATAAAATCTTAAAAAAAAAAAAAAAAGAAAGAAAAGAAACATGAACCTGGACTCTTCTTCTAGAGAATTTAGGTAAGTAGAGTATAAGATATGAGGAACCCAGAGCTTGGTAGGGGTACTGACATGTTCCCTATCCCAACAACTGGAGCACTATGTCTGAATATGTGAGGGTACACAAAGTTAAAATCATTTCCCAGGCCCACCGCTAAAGAGGGTCTTGAACCTTGTACACCAGGGAGGGCGGGGAGGGATGAAAAAAAGTTGGAATATCAAAGGGCCTCGATTTCTGATGCAAGAAGATTTTAGAAAGTTGGAGCATACATACATCACTGTCAAAATTAGTAGAATGAGTATGACAGTTTGGTTTCCCAAAGGAGAGTAAAAATGGAGAACACTTTTAAGGGGCTTCCTTAAGTGTTTGGTAGAGCAGACTGACAGAGCAATACTTTTCATAGCTGGGCAGATAGTTTCCATATGGTCAGATGCAGGGAGCCGCAGTGGTCTCTCCTGAGAGTCCAGCTGAAAGCCAGTGGAGAGCCTTGACAGGATGCGATGGTGACAGAGTGGGAGGTTGTAGTGTGGGGACTTGGAAAAGGGAAGCAGTGGTGTGGTCTCCCAACTAGAGGCAGCATGGAGCAGCAAGCATTCCTATAGAATCGGTAGTAGCCAATAGGGATTTGGGGTGAATGATGGAATTTAAGGACCCAGACTGGGGAAAATATGGTATCATCTCAAATAAGAGTGAGAGTGGGGAGTGTTGGTGGAATTAACAAGCTGCTCCCATGCAACATGCGAAAGAGTTCTTGGTAAGACACCCCAAGGAGTCCTGTGCTGCAGGTTTTCCGCAGCCCCTCATCTGTTCTGTTCTTAAAAACACCCATCTCTAAAGGCAAAGCCTTTTAAAGCCCAGCACTACCTTCCAGCCCTGTGATTCCAGAGGCTTCCAGGGAAGTATTAAATAAGAAGCAGCATAACTTTAATTTGCCCAGAACTTCGTTTTAGAAAAAGGCCCCTTTCTGTCTTTGCTTCTTTCTGGCTCTGCTTTAAAAAATGAGGCATGATTACTGAAGTGCTTCTGAAAAGAACTCCGCGGTCTTGCATTCTAATTCCTTTGGGTGGAATTTAGGAAGAAATATGCAGGAGAAACCTCACTTTTCAAATTTGCCTTGTTTGCATGATGCTCACGTAGATCACTTAGTATCAGTTACCCTATTAACCGCAGCTGCTCATTGCACACTATCTAAATGCCATCCCAACATGCAATTCGGAGCATTTGCTTTCTGGTTTTGCTGCTTTTCAGTTCTGAAGTGATACGTGTCTCTGATAGAGCCTTTGGCTCTTTTGTCATCAATGATCATGGGTCTCAGCGTCATGGCATTAAGGAAAGGCACAGACTACACCTCAAATAGAAACACCTCAAGATGTTAAGTTTTGTCTGGAAACATTACCACATCTCCCATTAACATCCTGTTTCCCTCCTCAAAACATACACCTGAGGTTATTAACTATTCTATAAAACTTAGATATGTAAAATTAAGCATTAGAAAAATGCCAATACTTGAGATTCTAGAGAAAAAAAAATGAAGAAAATCTAAAAAAAAATTTGGAGAACATAAAACATCTGATTCATTATCATTAACAAAACATTTCTCAGGTTGAAGAGTGTAAAAAATATTGATTATAAAGTATAGACCTTTTAATATTCCTTGAAACTGTGACTTCTGTCTCGTTCATACTCCTCTGCCCCGTCATTTACTCTGACAAAGCCAGTTGCCATGTTCTGAGCTGCAAATGGGCCCATGTGGCAAAACCCGAGGGTAGCCACTGGCCCACAGCCAGAAAAGAGCAAAAGTCATCAGTCCAAGAGCCTGCAATGAACTGAATTCTATCAACACCAACTGAGAAAATTTGCAAGCATATCCTGCACCAGGAAAACCTGGAGATGACTGGTCCTAGCCTATACCTTAGAGCCTTTTAAGAGACATTGACCTTGAGCTAGAGGACCTAACTGAATTGTGCTCAGATCTATGACCCACAGAAACTCTAAGACAGCAAATGTTGTTTTAGACCTCTAAATTTGGGGATTAGTTGGATACACAGCAGTAGATAATTTATACATATTTGATAAAATGCTCCTCGGAGATATTAATCTCCCCCATCTCTAAATGATATCACTCATTTGGAGAGTTAATCACAAATTATCTTACATTGTTTTCTTAGTGCTAATTGGTCATTTTCAAATGGTGTTCTGCAGAATCCTAAGGGATTTGTGTGTATGTGTATGAATATGAGTGTGTTTGTGTACATGGCGTGTGTCTCTTTAGGGGAAAAGTTTAAATGATGAAGTTAAGTGGGCAAGGCTTTGGGTATATTTCCCCTGCCTCAACTAGAAGAGTTCTTCCTTTACCTTCTAAGTGTATTAGGATATAGTATAATATTTATTGGGAAGGAAGGGTGCTATTTTTTTAAAGATTTTTAAACCATGGATTTAAATATTTCATGCATTATGTCTTGTCCATCATTGAACTTAATTCAGCTAAGCTTTTTAAAGACCAAGAACTATTTCATACTTTAGACAGTCTGGGATTTTCCTTCAGGTATCCAAATCTAAAGTTTCCAACCTAGAGCTTTTAAATTCCCCTTTACAAAATATACTCGAGTAAAATAAACTACAGAGTCTGTAAATCAGGCAACAGTATTACCACTTTACAACTTGAAATTGTGATTAGAATGACAATAAATTTAGGGAATAAAATTGATTCTAAGCTTGAGTGACCACTTAAACTATAAAATAATAGAATCTCAGAATTGAAAGAGCTCATAAAGGTTATGATTATTGAAAATCCCTCTGAAATATTCACCTTTCTATGAGCCTTTTATGAAATTGCTAGTCTATTCCTGAAAAACTGTAATACCAAACTGGGGCTTAAAAAACAACTTTATGACTTGGACTGAAATCCCTGGAAATCCAGAATTTTGGCTCATACATCCTCAAAAAGAATTCAGTAAGCTTAATGTAACAGGTAAAGCCACTGCCTCTGGAAGTAAAACATCCTTTAACTATAGTAGGGTACAACGTAGTACATTAATTCATTCATTTGTGCTTTTATTTATTCTTCTCCACTGCTCATACAACTTTTCAGAAATGTTGTCTACAGGGACACCTAGGTGGCTCAATCAGTTAAGCATCTGCATTGGGCTCAGGTCATGATCCTGGGGTACTGGAATTGAGCCCTTGGGATTCAGCCCCTTGTAAGTCTCCCTGCTCAGCAGGGAGCCTGCTTCTCCCTCTTCCCTTGCTCCTCCCCCCTGTTCATGCTCCTTCTCTCTCTAATAAATTTAAAAAATCTTTAAAAAAAAATGTTGTCTACATTCACCCACTCTTCTCCCGTTTCTCACCCTTCTAGGTATTACTCAACACTGCACTCTCTCTTTCACTTATACCACTCCAGTGAAATAGCTCTTGCCAAAGTTAACTATTTTATATTGACAGTATTTCTTCCTGAAACACTGTTATGCATGTTTCGACACTTAGAAATCCAAATCATCAAGATACACTTTATCAGATATTGAAGGTAAAAGGAAACGAGGGTCAGACATAATTCTTAAATGCTTTGTTTTAATAATCTGATTACCACCTCTTTTTTTTTCCCCTCATCCCAAGAAAGTTTCTAGAATGCTTGCTTAGATTTTCCCCTCTCCTTAATATCTCTTTGTGATGATTTCAGGACTCTGTAGAGATAGAACCCCTCCCCTCACCAAAAAAAACCAAAGTTTGCTGAAGAGAGAGGAAAATTAGTAGAAACATAAGGAAATAGAGAGCGGAAATAAAAGTAAGAGTTTTGATTGGAGTTTGAAAGTGAGGAGTGACATGAGAAAGTTCTGGGCTATGGTATATAAGAGATTTAATTAGCAGTTAGAATAGTGAAAGGGATGTTTAAAAGTGTATGTTGTCAACTAGACCTTAGTGTTCTAAAAGAAGGACCAAAGAAGATCAAAAGATGAAAATTAAAAATTGCTTTCTTCAGGTGTACTGTATACTCTTTCATGTCACCTACACTGAAACTTGTAGGATCTTAAGACTGATTCAGGTAAACATATTATTCATACACTTATACCAGGGTAAGAAGTACCCTTTTCCTTGGTCCTGTGGTTTGAGATTTCCCTACTCTTATCTCTTCTGGGTGCATCTAATCTTCTAGGAAAAAAGCCTGTAAGGCTAAAATAATAGACCACACAGAGCCATAACTCCCAAGCTCTGAGTACACTGAACACTGTAACGCTCCTGTCCAGATTTCATCCCATCTAGTTCTAGAACCTGGGTGGTTATTTTTTGTGATCCTGCCTTCCAGAAAGTGGTTATAGCAGCTTTTGTGGCCCAAGGAGTGGCAAGAGACATCTGTTCACAGGAGAGGACAAGATGGTGTTTGATTATGGAGCTCTAGTTTTGTGCATGCATACAAGGCCCTTTGTAATGTGGTATCGAGGCAGGAATAAAAAGAGAAGGGAGGCTGGGCCATAGACTGAAAAGTCAGGAACTGGGGCCAGGGGATGAATCACCTCACATGCACCTCTAAGAAATCCAAAGATTTAAAATTTGAACATAGGTTGTTATAAAGGTCAGAAGGTAGTCCATATTTGACAGCTTGTCAAGTTGGTTTCTAACTTTTAAATATTTAATATTTATCTTTAAAAATATATTTAAATGTTAATATAACTACTTAATACATCATTTAGGTGTTCATTTCAAAATTTTCCTCTGGGCCCTGCAGATGCTAGGTGTAGGTTTTTATGTTATTATTATGTTTTGAGTGGTGTGAGGAAGGTAAACAAGATGACAGGAAAGAAATCTGAGGCAGAGTTTTCTATACATGGAGGTGTGAAACAGACTAGCATATTTGTCTAGTTTACAAATCTCTGCTTTTTGATGGATTATTTAATCCATTCACATTAATATTTTTATCAATGTAGTTATATTTATATGGGCCATTTTATTTTTTGTTTTCTAAGTCTCATTTCTTTTGATTTATGTTTTTCATATACTTCTTACTTTGCACTAAGTTCATATTTTCCAATGTATCACAATATTTCCTAAATGATTTGTTCACTTTTATGAGGTTTTGGTTTTTGGTTTTTGGATTTTTTTTGTGGTAGATCTAGAGTTTATCATATACATCTTAATTTATCTGAATCAGTTTCAGATTCATACCAACTTAATTGTAATGACATATAGAAACATTTCTCCTATACAGCTCTATTCCCTTTTCCCTAGTTTTGTGTTATTATTGTTGTCCATATGATTTTAATGTTATGGACCTGGTAATACCATGTTGTAATTATTACTTTATCATCTGTAGTCATTTCCTTAGTCCATTACAGCTTTGCTCCTCCTACCTCCTTTGTGCTGTTATTGGCAAATACATAACATTTCTATATAAATCTGATAATATAATACATATTTTAATATAATTTATTTTTTAGATCAGTTGAGAGATGGAAAGAGAAAATTATCTATTAACACTGTCTTTAATAATTACAATTACCTTTACTAGTGCTCTGTTTTTGTGCATGTGTATGGATTCAAAATACCCTCTGAAATCACTTGCATTTAGTCAAAAGACTTTCCTTTAGTATTCCTAATAAGGCGTATCAGCAAGAAATTCTGTTTTGTTTATCTGGGAATGTCTGTGTTTAGCCTTCATTTTTAAAGATAGCTTTGCTGGATATAGAATTCTTGGTTAACAGTTTTGGTGAGGTTTTTTGTTTTGTTTGTTTTTTGAGTACTTTGAATATGTTATCCTACTGCTTTCAGGCCTCTATTGTTTCTGCTGGAGAAATCAGCTATGAATCTTGGGGTTCCTTGTAAGTGATGACTTTTTTTTTTTTTTTTTTTTGGCTTTCAAGATTTTCTCTTTATCTTTGATTTCTGGCATTTTTACTGTGTTATATCAGTTTATGGATCCTATTTAAAACTTTTTTATTCTACTTGGAGTTTATTGAGCTTCTTGAATATATAGGTTAGTGTTTTTCAAAAATGGGAGGAATTTTCAACCATTATTTCTTAGAAAAATTTTTCTAGCCCTTTCTTTCTCTGTGAGTGACATCTCCACTTTAGGAACCAAGCATTTAGTGGGAGAGTTGGGGGAGGCAGTAGCCTGAGGTCTTCTCTGCTTACCTCTCCTCAAGAGCCAGCGAAGGAGTGATAAAGACCCTAATATTGTCAGCAGTTCCTTGCCCTAACTAGAGCCTTCATTCTATGAGCAGTGGTTTGGCAAAAGGGAGTCCCACAACCACACCCACCTGAAACTTAATATCAGCAATAGGTAACTGTGGGCAGGCTGAGAAATGATGATGTCGTATTCCTCCCAGGTAGAAAGCCCTTTGGTAGCTAGAATAAGAGAGAGCCTTTGTTCTTGGCTGCATACATCTAAAACAGAGTGTCTGCCTCACTGAGCAGAGAGGAGGCAGAAGGGAGGAGTCTTGACTCAAATATTGCAGATTCATGTTTTTCTTACCAAATTTTCAAGAATAAATATTTCTTTATTGGCCATTTTCCCTTAGAACCATTTTCAGAAGCCTCAACATGGTTGATTTTTAGAAATTTTACACCAATTTCACTGGGAGCAGGTCTGCAGAGCTCCTTACACTGTCATGCCAGATCAGCCTGACATATTTGGCTTGTTACATGATCTGCAGGCTGTCTGATGCTGCTGGAGCATCCAAGGCATGTGAGTTATTGTGTAGATGAGTCCAGAAGAGGCAGAAATGGAATTTATTCTTTTAGTAATAAATAGCTACTGAGGGATTTTCAAAAGAAATAGGAGCAAATTTGCATTGTAGAGCAATGTATAAAAAAATGAAAGAAGCTGATGTGAATTTTCCATGTACTTTAGCTCCTGTGTCTCTCTCTACACTGAGTTCTACTGGTATACCAGATCATGATTTAATATGAAAGAAAAAGAATAGAAAAGAAAGCAAGAGCTATTGTTGTCACATTATATATTAATGCTTCTATTGAATATTACACACTTTGGGAAGGACAGAAAATAAATGATAAAAAAGGAAGGCTAGAATTCATTTAACTAGCCCAGTCTGGGAAATGCTGTGTAGTGTATGTGTCTTGGATATTCCCAGTGCAAATTAGCATATAAAAGACTATCAGAGGGCACCTGGGTGGCTCAGTGGGTTGAGCCACTGCCTTCAGCTCAGGTCATGATCCCAGGGTCCTGGAATCGAGTTCTGCATCGGGCTTTCTGCTCGGCAGGGAGCCTGCTTCCTTTTCTCTCTCTCTGCCTGCCTCTCTGCCTACTTGTGATCTCTCTCTGTCAAATAAATAAATAAAATCTTAAAAGAAAAAAAAAAAAAAGACTATCAGAAGTTCCAAAACAAAGAAATTTGCTTAACTTTGCTTAACAACAGTCCTCAAACTTATTTACCATTTCAGGCCCTTTTTTATGTATCAGCTGTAAACTGTCCTCAGCACAGGTCTATGATGAAATATAATTTAGAAAATTAGTAATATTAAAAGATTTTTAAAGGTGAGTGACAAGTTTCCTACTCATAAAATATTCATAAAATAACTCATAAAAATGAAATGAATAATTATGCCTAGTATTAATTCTAAGGGAAACAGTTATACCCCTGGGAAAAATAAGAAAGTCATATACCCTTTGAGCTGTCTATGAAAAAAGACAAAAGGAATCTACTTGAGACATTTATTTTTAAAATCTTTAGTAGCGTTAAGTTTTCAGTGTTTGAAGATTAATTTAATTTTTAAATATGGTCCAGAATTATTCAGTGACTGAAGGATAAGGTGAGTGCTTGAGTGGGATCATTTTAAATTAGAAAGTGCAATGTGACTGTGAAGTAATTAGGTAGATTTTATGTCACAACAAAAGTTAATCCTAAACTTATTTCCAAAGGAGGGATTTTTTTAAAGAGCCTTTGTAAAATATCATTAGTATTAGCATATTTTCTCTTAAAGTAATTATTTCGAAGGGCAACATGTACATTTTGCTCATCTGAAAATTAATGTAGGAGATTTTTAAGTTGAAATAAGAGAATAAATGTAGACAAACCTACTCCCCTCATTCTGTATCCAGGGAAAACAGAATATAAAATCGAAGGAAAAATACTGTAAGGTTTATATATCATTTGCTACAACACTGCTGAATTGCTGAAAAGTAATTTTAGCTAAGCAAATGAAGTTGGAACTTGAAAACAAACATGTATCACTTAGACTCTAAGAAATCCCCAAATAAGAACCTCTTAATATCTGTTAAGTAGAATGATGCAATGTAGAGTCAGAACTGGCATAAGTGTCATGGAAGGTTCCAGGGTGATAGCACAGAGAATCAGGGAAGAGAGACTAAGCAAAGCTCATGACCACATGTCATCCTATTGCTTTGGTAAAGGGACTATTGACTGAGAAGCACAGTGAAGGAGAAGTGACTGAAGATGTGGCTTAAAGGGTTTTGGTATAAGGGCAACTCTTGAATGTCAAAAACTGAAGAAAAACTATCTACCCAGCCAAAGAAATAACAGAGTTCATGTATGCATTCTAAGAAGCTCTGCAAGGATCCAAATAACTCTTCTCTCTCTCAACCCAAAACTATGCACATTAGCAGCCAACAGTTACTAAAAATTAGAGATATTTTATTATAATAAAATTAAGTCTAATTCTGTTTCTGAGCTGATATCATGCTTATTGGTTAAACACTTGAAACAAACCTATTGAAAGAAACCATGACCATTATCTCCACTGTTACTTAATATTTTTGTGGAAGTAATAGCACAATTAGAAAAGATAAAGAATGTAGAGATGTAGAAATTGAAAAGAAGAAATAAAATTGTATTCCTGGATAACTCAAAAGAATCAACTGAAAAAGTGTTAGAAATTATAACAGAACTCATTGGGGTGGATAGTTTGAAAATTAACATGCGGAAATCAATACCATTCATTTGTGAAAACAACAAGAAATTGGAAAATATATTGGAAGAAGAGATGCCATCACAATAGCATCAAAAAAAGATGAATTACCTGAGAACAAACATAACAAGATTTGTAGAAGATCAATATGAATAAAACTTTACAATGCTATATAAGAACACAAAAAGAAGACAAATAAATGGAAACACACACCATGTTATTGAAAACAAAACTCAACATCACAAATATGTCAGTTTCCCTAAAGTAAATCAAAAGTGTAATATAATCCCATTAACAATATGAGTAATATTTTTAAACCATATAGAAGTTAATTCTAATGTTAATGTGACCAAAAAAACTAGAAAGAGAACCCAGGAAAACTCTGAGAACTCAGAACATGGTGGGGGACCAGCCTTATCAGATACCAGAACATGATAAAGCTAACCAAAACAATGGGTTACTGGCATATAAATATACCGAAAGAAATGAAGTTGAAGAGAGAGCTAGGACAATGAAAAGATAAGTCACAGTCTGGGGAAAAAAAAATTGCAAAGCATATCTCTGATAAGAGACAAGTATATAAACTATAAAAAGAAGTCTAAAGAATTGGCAATAAGAAACAAACCACCTCTCCCCAATATGGGCAAAAGATCTGAACAGATATTTCACCAAAAAAGCTAGAGAGATGGCATATAAACCTATAAAAAGATGCACAACAGGGATGCCTGTGAGGCTCAGTCAGTTAAGCATCTGCCTTTGGCTTAGGTCATGATCCCAGCATCCTGGAATTGAATCCCACTTCAGGCTCCTTGCTCAGCAGGGAGCCTGCTTCTCCCTCTGTCCCCTGCTTGTGCTCACTCTCTCTCTCTCTCTCTCTCTGACAAATAAATAAATACAATCTTAAAAAAAAAAAAAGGATGCACAACATCATTCATCATTAGGGAACTGCAAATAAAATCACAATGAGATACTGCTACAGCTCTACAGGAATGGCTAAAATTAAAGTCTGACCATACCAAGTGTTAACAAGAATAGGGAGAAACTAGAGGTTCATATACTGCTGGCAGAAATGTTTAATGGTGCAACCACTTTGGAAAACAGTATAGCAATTTTTTTTAAGTTAAATGCATACTTCCCATATGATTAATCTATTCAACTCCTAGATATTTACCCAAGAGAAATGAAGTATAAGTCCATCTAAGCACCCGTATATAAATGCTCATGACAGCTTTATTTGTAATAGCCAACAACTGGAAACAGCACAAAATTCCATCAACAGGTAAATGGATAAACAGTGATGTGTCCTTACAATGGAACCCAACTCAGAAATAAAAGGAAATGAACTTTTCTACAAAATTCCTGACTGGTAATTTTAAAAACTACAAAGGTCATAAAAATCAAGAAAAAACTAAGATTGTCAGATCCCAGAGGAGACTAAGGGGACATGAAGACTAAGTGCCATGTGGTTTCCTGGATTAGATTCTGGCATATAAGAAGAAAATTAGTGGAAAAATAGTGAATTCCAAATAAAGCTTATAGTTTAGTCATTAGTGATGTAAGAATGTTAATTTCTTAGTTTTGGCTAAGGTACCACAGTTATATAAGATGTTAACATCCAGAGAAGCTGAGTGAAAGGTATACCGGAGCTTGCTGTACTATCTTTGTAACTTCTCTATAAATCTGAAATTATTACAAAATGAAAATATTTTTATAAAGTTTTATAAAGAAATGAACTATTGATGACCATTATATCATGGATAGATCTCAGTATCATTATGCGGAGTAAAAGAAGTCAACTAGAAATTTGTAGATATTATATGATTACATTATAAAACTCAAGGAAGTACAGATTAATGTATAGTGACAGGAAGGAGATCAGTGGTTGCCTGCAGTTGGGGAGGGGAGCAGGAAGGGGCAGAAGGAAGGAATTATGAAAGGACAAGAAGAAACTGGGGAATGATGGATATATTCATTATTGTGATTATGATGATGGTTTCATGAATGTGTATATATGCCAAATCTTACCAAATTCACATTTTATATAATGTGGATTTTTTATATCAG
Organism: Lontra canadensis; assembly: GCF_010015895.1. Taxonomy (NCBI): domain Eukaryota; kingdom Metazoa; phylum Chordata; class Mammalia; order Carnivora; family Mustelidae; genus Lontra; species Lontra canadensis. Next base: position 19,779,624 of record NW_022630996.1, read on the forward strand.
TTATACCTTAACAAAGCTGCTATAAAAAGTTTATTTAAATATTTCTTTTGTGGGGCACCTGGGTGGCTCAGTGATTTAAAGCCTCTGCCTTCGGCTCAGGTCATGGTCCCAGGGTCCTGGGATTGAGCCCCGCATCATCAGGCTCTCTGCTCAGCGGCGAACCTGCTTCCCTTCCTCTTTCTGCCTGCCTCTCTGCCTACTTGTGATCTCTGCCTGTCAAATAAATAAATAAATAAATAAATCTTTAAAAAAAATTTTCTTTTGCAATTTAAGGGAATTATAGACAAGACAGTGAGAATAAAAGGCAAAACTAAGGAAACAAATTTAAAAGAATAATACAAGTACTATGGAAAAGAAACACATGTTAGAAACAACAAAAGAAAAGGAAGTGAATGGAACTAAAAATCACTGGGCTAAAAATAAAAGCCATCTCAGTATACTTAATGGAACATTACATAGAAAATATAAGCTTCTATGAGTCCCCACCCACACCCCCACCCCTGGAAGCTTTATTGAGGTAAAATTGACAAATAGGAATTTTATATTTAAGATGTACAACTTGGTATTCATATATATATATATATGAATTATATATATTATACATAATATATATATAATATGTAATTCATATATATATGAATTAGTGGGAGTGTGGTGATTATTTCACTATATATCACCACAAATATATATATATATTTTATAAATATATACATTTATATATATTTATATATTTTATAATATAAAATATATATTATGATATATATTTGTATATTACAAATAAATATTTTATTATGTATTTATATATAATTTATATAATAAATTAATTAGTGGGAGTGTGGTGATTATTTCACCATATATGATGACTCTTTAACAAATTATTTCATGATTATTTGAAATAATCATGATTATTTCATGATTATTTCACTGTATTTCATATATTTCACTGTATTTCATCATATATAGAGGTATTTCACTATATATGATGACTCTTCCATTATTTCATGAGGAGATTTGCAACACTACCAACTATCAAATGCCAAAATACCCCTTTTGACTTTTGTGGACCTAGGAAACTAATTGTGGTGATACCACCTTGTTTTATCATTTCATCTTGAAATTGGTTTTCAAGTTCCTAATTGCAGTCTTCAAATCTTAATGGGTACAGCATTCCAGGGAACAATTATGCAGAATACCAAAGGCCCTTGACATAATTTATGGTTCTGGTCTTTCTAAAATGGCCCTCTCTGTCAATGGAAAATATACTGAAGAAAGAACCATGTACTGAGTACTAACACAGTCTTAAAAAGGAAGTTTTCTAGGAGAGCAGTGAAACCTCCATCAAAGAACTGGTAGAATGTATTTGAAGAAATCACACTGTTGTTGCCACCAAGCAGAGCAGGCATGGGCTTTCCTTCCAAAATGTGTTTTGATGGCATCACATACACATCAGGAAGGCAAGAAAAAGTTTATTACTCACATAATGAAGCTGCATTGGGATATAGCGCAAGATCCAAAGCAGTCCCAAGTTGGCTTGAGAGTGGGCAGAGAAGGGGAACTGGCTTGGAGTTTTATCATTGTGGATGGAAGACTGGAATGAGGGTTTCCTTGTGTAGGCTAGGACTTGGGAGGTTGAGATCTGCTGGTACCAAAAGAGGGAACATCGGGCTTTCTTATCAGTCTTTCTAGGTACGGGGGCAGAAGGGAATGGAGGATATTGGGGTTTGAAAGCTATTAGCAAACTTCAAAAATGGAGTTAGATTCTTTATTACACATACAAAAATAGGCAAAATAGCAACACAGTATTTTCCAACTGCCTATAGGTCATTATCCTATATATCCAGTGAGTGCCCTGGATAATTCACAAATATCTCAAGCCAGCTTGTTTGGTTCTTTTCCCTCAAACCAACTTCTCCTCCTCTGTTCACAATGTTATTTAATGATCCACCCAATTATCCAAAACCAGTTACCTGAGAGAAGTCTCACCCTTAATAACTGTGGGGCCTGGGGATGAAATTATAAATGGAGGCTCCCAGCCTGAGGCTCGCTCTCCTCTCTTCCCAGAGAACACTTAAGTGAACTAAGGATGGTACCATCCTATGTCATCTTTGGCTCTATTTTTTCTATTTCTCACCATATTAAATTGAATACTAGGCACTATAAATTCCACCTCAAAATATATTTCTCAAGTTTGTTGCATCTTCTCCATAGGCCTTATGCAGTCAGTTCAGGATCCAAACTTCTCTCATTACAAATATTTCCATGTCCTTCTAATTGTTCTCCTAATAACCATCCTCCAGACCAGCAATTGGTGGCCTTCCCAAAATGTAAGTCTAACTATGTTTCTATGCTTAGCGCCTGCAGTGAGTCACTGTAATCTCTATGATTGAATCCAAACTTGGAACAGTGTTGTTTCTTGGCGTGATTTTCCCCAACTCACACCCTTGCTTCTGTCATGTACCCCCAACCTCAACAGTACTGACAGCTTACTTACAGTGATAAACTCTGTTAATTCCTGCCTTTTTGCTGTATCTTTCATGCTGATGCCCCTGCCTAGAACTGTTCCCAAACTTCCTCTATGTGGTCTCCATGGGCCAAAGTGCTGTTATCTCTTCTAAACATGGTAAGGGTTCTCTTCCCTGAGAAGCTTTCCTTGTTTCCCAGAATTACCAACTTCTTCTCCACTGCAACTTCAGGAAGTCAAATATGATGAAATTTGAAGTCAGAACTAGACTTGAATTGGGCTTGGGTAAGAAAATTAAATTTGTTAAGTCTTTTTTCTTAAAAAAGAAAAAAACATCTACCTCTTAGGATTTCTATGATTACTAAATGAGATGATATATGTGAAGTATCTAGCACAGTGCATAGCACATGGTGGGTCCCTAAGAAATAGTAGGTTTTGTATTAATTGATTAATTTTGTATATATGTACACACATACTCACACATCTCTATTGTTGCATTCCATCTTGAGCTTTTATTTTTTATAATGCATAATAACTGGACAGTGAGTTCTCTTGTATAAGTATTCAATAAGTATTTGTGACATGAATTGCTCTCCTGTAACTGAAAATGTGATCAGCATGTGGGGCCACAGCCCCTTTCTTGCTTTGTTTTTATACTGTTGTTGTTTAGTATCTGCAGCTGCTGCCTTAAGGGCCTTTTTCTGTTTATGGTCTTGTCTCTTCAGTACTGTTGTATTCGGTAAAGATGAAAGCATAAATGTGAATTTTTATTTTACATACTGTGATGCACTCTCTTCAGAATTTCTCATGTATGACTTTCTGAAGAATGTGATGATTTTTAGACCCAAGCTGAAAGCCACTTCAGCTTCTCAAAGGGCTTCATTTTTTTTTTTTTAAGAACCATTTAATACAAATTATTTTAGAGTAACCAAGACTGTGGTTACCAAAGCCTGAATAATACGTTTAAGTCCTGACGGAGAGCCATAATCAAGCAAGTGTCCAAAAAATCAGTACTTACTATGTGCAAAAATAAGTATTTACTATTCCCTATTAGGGAATAGGTCCCAGAACTATTCATGAAATATGAATATACATGAAACAATTAAACAACAAGTAATAGTTTGTGAGTTTGTCTTTACCCATTTCAAAGAAGGAAGAAATCAGCATGAACTTGAGTAGTCACGGAAGCTGCATCATAGACCTCTAACTCACCCCATATTGGAATTGGCCCCAGATTGAGTCATGATGTTTATATAGCAGAAGAGGAAAGGGAGATATCTGCAGATTGTTGACAGCGTGACTCAGTGAATAGAAAGCTGAGTATGGCATGTACAGGGAAAGAAACAGGAGGGTTCAACTGAGAGAGGGGTGCACTGATGTGTGTGAGCATGGTGGCCCGGGTCTGGGAGTGAAGTCGAGTTGATAGATAGGATGGAAAAAAGGAATAGACAGCCTTGGAAATCAGACAGAGTAATGTGAGTCTATGAATTAAGTAACAAAGTTACTAAACTCTTAAGTAAAGCAAGATGAAGAGTGTGCCTTCAAAACATCCACCTCACTGTCTAATGGATTAGAGATAGGGGAAGCTTAATGCTGTTGAAAGAATAGGCTAAATCTGAAGGACACTTCAAAGGCCTATGCAGGAGAGGGAAACAGAAAAGAGGAATTTGAGTTTGCTAGCCTGTGAAAAAGATGTTTCTATGGACAAAGTGAATAATTACGATGGAGAATTAAGATGGTTTCCTTGTTTTTTGTTTGTTTGGTTGGTTGGTATTTTTGGTTTTGTTGTTGTTTTGGAAAGGCCAGAATACAAATTTAGTTTTAGTCAAATAAACATTGGAATGGTAATAGAATAATGAGTAGAAAGCCCCAGAAAAGAGTAGTAAGCAATACAATTAAGGATAGAAGTAATGTTATATCTGGGGCTTCATATTTGGAAAGTTTGAGTGGATGGGTGAGAAGCTGTAGCTAACTCCATAAAAGTAAAAGAGAGACAAGACAGCTGCTGTTCATTTTGAAATGGAACAACTGAAATAAATTCTGTAAACTGACTCTGAGTTTGGTTCCTGTACTCAAGCTACCATTAGTAGATAGTCCTACATAGAGGAATATATTCTCAAAGTAACAGGTGTTTAAAGCAGACATGTGAGTGTCCAGATTTAGGTGGGAATGCATTTCCTAATTTTAGTCCCTTTGAAAATATTATGGGGGCACAGGTGGCTTAGTTGGTTAAGCATCTCAACTCTGGATTTCAGCATAGGTCATGATCTCAGGGTCATGAGAAGGAGCCCTGCGTCAAGCTGTGGCCTGACACACTGCTTGAAATTGTTTCCCCCTTCCTCTTCCTCCCCTTCTGCTCCTCCCCCCAGGTGCATGCGCTTGCTCTCTTTTTCTTTCTCTCAAATAAATAGATAAATTTATTTATTTATTATATTTATTTATATTTAATATATTTATTAAAAATAAAATTAAAAGTAGGAGGGCCTGGGTGGCTCAGTTGTTAAGCATCTGCCTTCAGCTCAGGTCATGATCCCAGAGTCCCAGGATCAGATGGAACCCAGCATCAGGCTCCCTGCTCAGCAGGAAGCCTGCTTCTCCCTCTCCCACTCCCTGTGCTTGTGTTCCCTCTCTTGCTGTCTCTCTGTCTTGGGGTCAAATAAATAAATAAAATATTTTAAAAATAAATAAATAAAAATAAAAATATCATGGAAGAGGTGGGCCTTTCTATTCCATGGAAATGCAATTAGTGAGGAAACATTCAAGAAGATCCCACCACACAGTGGAGTCAAAATCAAGTTTAGTACTATCTTGATTCTAGAAAAGGACTTGAATTAGCAATATGCACACAAAACTCTAATCATTCTCCAAAGAAATACCTTAAATATATCCTACCACTTTAGCCTAAAACATTCTAAAAATAAAGACTCATTTCCAAATGCTTTTTAGTATTGCAGAAACTGAAGGCCAAAATCAGAAAATCCTGCAAAAGTACCTTGGATGCTGTTAATGAAATGCAAAACAGATGCATTATACTACAACCACAAGTCTTCAGCAGATATGGCATTTGTTCTTTTAATAAAACGGGCTTAAAGCATGCCTTTTGGATTCATTTTAATGTCTATAGATTTTAATGTTTGGGACAGAAAAAAATCTCTATGGCATAAAAGCAATTTATCATTTTAAACTCTTCACTAATATAATTGAGAAAAGCTTAGTTTTGAAAAGGTTCTTCAACTTTTACCTTGTACCTTGTACCAACTTTTTACAATCAAAATAAAGGCCAACCATTTATTTTATTAAGAGTAAGACCTATAACTTCAGATCCCGTGATCATTCTATAATACCCAACTGTCTCTGAATATCTGCTTCATTCCTTTCTCCTGAATTCCTCCCTTCAATGCTGAGCAAGAGTCCCATCTAGTCCATGAAGCTTTTCCTAAACACCTATATATAGTACTTATGTGCCATTATCTCTCCCTTGTTTAAACTTATACAACTTACTATCTCATTTTATTGTATTATCATTTAATATGTCATATATGTGTGCATATATTACATACACACATATATACATCTATGTGTTTGGATATATACAAATATATATACACATATATACACATTCATATATATATATGTACTATGTGTATATATAAAGTATGTAGTAGTATATAGTAGTATGTATGAATAGTATAAAAATTTTTATAGTAGGTACAGATATAGTATGTAGTATATACAGTATATAGTGTGTATATTTGACTTTGGTATGTATGAGATATATATGACACATATATAGTATCATATATATAAACGTATATAAAGAGAAAGTTACCATTTATTAAGTGCCGGGCACTAATACATGCAAAATGTTATTCAGTCCTCTCCATAACCCTATAACTTGGTTATTAACATTGTTTCCACTTACATTAGAGGTCACTGAAATTTAAGGAAGCTAAGTAAGTTTCATACAGATTCACAACTAGTACTGAGCATTGTCGTTGGTATTAGAAATTCAGGCATAGAAGGTCATGGTCAGGCATGAAGCATAAAATCATCTGTTAATTCACCTCTTGGACATTTGCCGACACTTCCCAGACTAGAACAGAAAGTATGGAATATAGAGAATGTTTCATAAAAGATAGCAAAGAGGAACAATCTGGGAACGGTATGTGCTATACAAAATCAAAGGGCCACAGTTTTGTGGCAAAGGGTGACAGCTCATAGTGGCCTGCTCTTTTTCTTGTTGGTGGAAGTGCCCTCATTATCAACCCCAGTAGCCAGGCACCACCGGGCCTTCCAACCCACCCACTAGTTTCTGTCCTTAACATGTCAAAAGCCACCTGATGTGTGAAAGTCAACAATTACCAAACTTTTGGTTCTGTGGACCAATTAAATGTAGTATTGTCTTTTTTTTTTTTTAAATAAAGATGATAGATGAAAAAACTTACTCTATATTAGCATAATTATTTCATAAAATAATAGATATTTTAATATCAGAAAGATGGAAAGGAGTTCATCTCAGAAAAAGGGATTATATTTTAAAACTGAGAGAATTTAAGATATTTAAAAATTGTTACCTTTTTTTTCTATTTTTATTAAATTTTCATTTAGCCTTGGAGTGAAAAAAAAAATATGTTGTGAATTAGCACAAGACATTGGGCTTTTAGGGGAGCCTTCCTCTAAGCAATATGGATTCAGATAGCCATAGGACCAGAAGAATGCTCCCCTACATTATCAGTTAATTTTATGTATTACCTCTTAGAGCGGCATGCTTGGAAATGTCTTCATTCACAATAGAATCTCTCCTTTGGTAGCCATTTCAGGCAGTGCACCAAGGGATCACATTTTTTGTTTTATTAATTCAATCAACAAATGCATGTTCCAGTCAGTGTACTTCAGGCCAAGGGCCCCTCTAGTGCATTTCTGCCCAAGAAGACAGATCCTGCCCCAAAAGCCCCTGGGAGTCGCTTAAGTCCATAACCTAGCTTGGTTTATGCTTCCAAAAACACACTCAGAATTTATACACGTGACTGAAAAATCCTCACTATAGGACCTCCACTTTTTATTTTTTATTTTTCAGATGTAAAATGAACTAGAACAGGACTGTCTCCAAGAGCTGTTGCAATTCTAAAATAATGTGGTTCTATAAACACGCCAGCATCAGAGCTTGATATTTATGACCATGGTTGGATGCATCTCAGTAAGCACAGCAGGAGAGCACCCAACTTGAAAAAGAATACCTTCATTAATTAATTCTCCAACACCAGAATATGTGACAAGGCTCCCAGGCAGGATGAATCCAGGTAGAAAATTTAAAACCATAAGAAACTGCTGAGATTGAAGACCATATAAATCATGCAGTGGTGTTGTGGGTGGGGCATGCTCCAGAAATTGCCGCCCCCCATCTCATTTTTCCCTCCACTTAGGGAAGTCCCATTTTTCTATTTTCCTGCCTTTGCTCACAGAGGTGGCCTCTTGCCTCCATCTGTGTTTGCTATTGGGGGCAATGCTTTAAGCCATGTCCACTAAAAGGGCACCCACAACAAACACCAGGTATTCATAAAGAAGCATAAATAACCTTCATAAACAGAATAAAAAGCCCCATTCCTCATTGGGAAGATAGGGCATTGTCTTTTTGACAGGGTTTACTTTTGAGCCCTGAGGACACCATTAAAGCACTTTTCCCTTCTTCCCCACAAAACCACTGAAACTGGAGTGGCAAACATTATTGTCTCGCAGTCAGGGTGAGTTAGAGAAATGGAAGGTGCCCTCGCCCCCTGACATGCGCTTTCCCCTTTCCTATAGCACACAATGAAACACAGAAATAAAAGCAGCTTCAAGATGAATTCTGTTTTCCTCTTCGGCCCTTTATTATAGTTGTATTGCGGGAAAATAAAAACATTTCCTCCACTTTAATATAGGCCAAAGTCTGATGAACTGGAAATAGAGGGAGATCATACATGAAAGAGCTCAGGTGTTAGGTGGACCGTATGTGTCTGACACATGTTCTTTTGCCACTTAATCATAGTTAGGGTAATAATTATGGTCCACTTCTCCTTTCTTGCCTCAGGAGCAATAGGAAGAAAGATGCTTAGTGATGTTTTTGAATAGAGAATAAAAAGTGGAGCATCTTTTAAAATATACTGGATTTAAAAAAAAAATTATCTTGAATGTCAGTGCAGGCCTAAAAATGGAAAATAGCATTTGTCTGATATCTGTTCATTTGTTTGTAGGAAAACCCACAAAAGTACTTGTTTATACTAAATGTCAAAATCGAGGTTAGCAAAGATGCTTTTGTAACCCTTTAACCACGTGACTTGCCCAAATAGACAAGAACCTAATTTAAAAAAAAAATATTTTTAAGGTGCCAAACTTCAAAAAAATGTTCCCTGAGCACACAGAATATTCTATTCCCAATGAATCCCATATTTATTAAGGTTCTATTACCTCCAGTTACTGCTGTGACTCTTCTGTTCTTGGCAGTATAGCAGACACTTAAATGAAAAGTTCAGAAGGAGATGTTGAAGTGTATTAAAAATGACCTGCAAAAGGTGACAACGTCAAGGTACCATGAGTTTCTGGAGAGTTCTCTGCTTTTTTTTTAAGAGTAGCTAGAGTTACTACCTGGAGTGTGAACACATAGACAAAAAAGAAATCCAAGCTCTTAAAATAGTGACATTCGGCAAGAATGTCAGTACTAGAAGATAGAATGTGTCTTGAATTTCCTTATGATATCCAACTATCCAACCAGGGATTCAGACTTTAAAACATTGGCACCGAAAGTAAAAAAAAGTTAAGTCAATTGAGATATAACCAAATCTGTGGGTATTATATTTAGGATCTAGTGATTTGGGTGCATAGGATAAGGATAAAGCATATCTTCCAACTTAGACATTAACTTCATAGAGACTAGTTTAGAAGATAAAAGTATCTCCTGCATAACATCTCCCTGCATAATAAAACCATAGTATCTCCCTGCATAATAAAACTGCTAGTGATTGTCCTTTAAGAAGTAAAGTGGCTGCCACTCTGACAGGTAATGGGTCTTGCAGTGCAGTTTTAAAGAACAGTGTAATGACATCAACATTGCCAAAGCAGCAGTGATGCATTGGGAAACCTTGTCATTTTCCATACATAAAAATAGCCTGAGCCTTTCTTACTTATAATCACCTTGGTTTGCTCAGATGTATCCAAAGCCCACCAGTACTTAACTGCCTTCCAGTGATTTCTGAACAAAGCCATTCTGAAGCAATTAATTAGGTTTCCTTCTCTTTTATCCACTTTCAGAACAAACTAAGATCACTGCTCAATTTCTTCTTGTTTTATATGTCTTCAGTCCCCACCATACCCTGAATACATTTAAATCATTCCTCCTGAAATAGATCTCTTCTGTCTATATCAAAAGTAAATTTGTGTCTATATCACAGGTTGTGTCTATAGCACAAGTAAAGTGAGATTCATGAACTTATAGGCAAATGCATATCATCTCAAATTTCCAACTATGGCTACTTTTTGAAATATGAGAAAATTATCTAGAAGAATTTAATATGGTTTAGTCATGCTGAACTTGCATAATTTGCACAGTTTTTAGTCCTTTCAATTTAACATCAGAGTAACTACCAGCTCAATAACTCATAATGTACCACCTATGATATGTGCATGCCTGTAGAAACCTCTGGAATATTAAAATCACCTGAATGGGTTTTTTAATTGTAATATCAGGACTCACCCCAGATCAATTAAGTCAGAATTTTTGGTGGGGATGGGAGGTAAGATTCAAGGCATTAGTACTTTTCAAAAGCTTCCCAGATGATCACATGTGCTGTTGGAAAACCACTCTTCTAGGGTAGGTAAGGCTGTTTGGTATGGCAATAGTTCCTACTGTCAAGAAGAGAAATAACAAATCATATTGCTGTTATTGTTACTATTTGGCTAGAAAATCATAGCATATTGGAAAAACGCTTCCTCAGTATGAAAACAAAGATCACTGTGTCATGAATTCTTCCAATGTATCCGTGAAGAACTCTGTCCTCTATTTGTAAGTATCCCTTGTTTAGAAGGCAAACTTCTAAAGGTGAAGGTAAAGAGGCAGCTATATCTTGTCAGGTCATGAGCCTCCTCCTTCCAGCTTTAAACAGGACACCTTTCACTAGACCACACTTGCTGATGGACATCTGAAATCAATTGTTGTAGATAGACTAATGTTCCCTTCAAAGATGTCCATGTTTTAATCCCCCAAACCTGTGGACAGTTACTTAACATGGCAAAGGCCATTTGAAGATGTGATTAAGGATCTTGAAACAGGAAGATTAGGTTGGATGATCTAGGCAGCCCCAATACAACCACAAAGTCCCTTATAAGTGGTAGAAGGAGGCCAGAATCAGAGAGATTTGAAGTTGCTACACAGATGGCTTTGGAGATGGAAGAAGGGGCCACAAGCCAAGGATTATAGGCAGCCTCCAGAATCTGGAAGGGGCCAGGAAACAGATTCTTTCCTTGAAGTCCTACAAGAAATGTAGCACTGCCAACACTTGATTTTAGGACTTCTAACTTCTAGAACTATAAGGTAACAAACTTACACTGTTTTTACTTTTTCTTTTTCTTTCTTTTTTTTTTAAGTGGGTTACACACCCAACGTGGGGCTTAATCTCATGATCCTGAGATCAAGATTCACGTGCTGTACTGACTGAGCCAGCCAGGCACCCCAACAAACTGGTATTGTTTTGTTCTGTTTTATTTTGTTTTAAAGATTTTATTTATTTATTTGACAGAGAGAGGAAGAGAGATCACAAGTAGGCATAGGGGCAGGCAGAGGCGGGAGGAAAGCAGGCTTTCCGCTGAGCAGAGAGCCCAATGCAGGGCTCAATCCCAGGACCCTGAGATCATGACCTGAGCTGAAGACAGAGGCTTAACACACTGAGCCACCCAGGCACCCCCTGGTGTTGTTTTTAAGTCACTAAGTTTGTGGCGGTTTAGTGTAACAGTCATAAAGAACCTAATATAGACACGTTGAATTACGTCTAACATTGCCTACTCTGGGGATCCCTTCTACTTTTCTCTAGGCCTAGCGCTCATTGCTTGATTTATTCAGAAAACTGAATTAGATATTGAGCATACACATATATGCTTGCTTTCAAGGAGTTCACAGTTAGGTGTGGGTATAGAAACCACCACACAACAGTTTAGCAAAGGACATGAAACAGATTTGCAGGTTGCTATGGAGTGTCTCACCCAGGCTAGTGAAGTTGTAAAAGTGTGCTTGGGGAGATGATACCTGATCTGTTTTCTGAAGCATAAACAGTAGAAACATTAGCAGGAGGTGAATGAGGTGGGAAAGCTAAAATTTAATAGGTAAGAAGTATAAGTAGAATATATAAGTAAAGAACTAATTATGTATAGGCATAGAGTGTAAGTAGTTGGTATGTAAGTCTGTGTAGTATACAGGAAGGGTATAACTACTTAGTGTGTATGGCTGGAGCTCACGTACGAAGTAGGCAGTGTTGAAATATGAGACGTGCTAGCTGCATACCCATTCAACATGCCACCATTTAGCAACACCTTACAGGTAGACAGCACATGCATTTTATTTAAAGAACAAGTCACCTCCAAATAAATAGGTAGTCCAGGAACACCCTGATTTAGTCCTCAGCTTGTACCTTGATTATCATGCAAATTAAGCTTCCTATAGGCTTTCTGATATCTTAGGTTTTCAGATGCATTCCAGTAGAGCTGCCTCTAAATGAGATCCAGGCTGAGAAAGCTGAAAACCCTGTTCCACTATATATGTTCCCCGTCTGGTCTCATTTGCTGTGCGAATGATATAAAGTGAAAGCATTTTGATGGGGCACATGGGTGGCTCAGTGGGTTAAGCATTGGACACTTGATTGCAGCTTAGGTCTGGTCTTTGTGTCCTGGGATGGAGCCCCACGCGTATCAAGCTCCCCACTCAGCTGGGAGTCTGCTTCAGGATTCTCTCTCCTTCTGCCCTCCACCCCCTCCCCACTCGCTCATGCATGCATTCTCTCTCTCTAAAAATAAAATAAATAAATCATTTAAAAAAAGAGTGAATGCATTTTCAATTACATGGGCAGAGTAGAAATATTGCCCCATTCCCAGTCCATTCTTGTCAGAGAAATAGTAATGGGAGTAATACTGGAGACAAAACTCTATAACAATAACCAATTCAGCATCTCTGAGAGATGAAACAAGATTCAGATTACACATGTATGCATGTGCAGTCTTGCTCCCAGACACACTGGGAGTGTGTCTCCCAGATTGTCTGCTATTTTCTCTTCCCTCCAGCTTACCTATCTTCTGCCACTAGACCTACGTTAGACTCTACCATCAAACCAGCCGCTGGAATAGGAGTTAAAAGTGGTCCATACTAGATTATACCAGAGTCTTAGTCTGAACCCTGAGGATGGTTATTTATATAACCAGCAATAATCAACATCTCACATAATTTTTTTGTATTTTTTAATATTTTTTATATTTATATATTTTTATTTATATATCCAGCAATAATCAACATCTCACATCCCACTTTCCTTCATTACTATTATACTTTTTGTACATGTCTCCCCTGAGGGATATTTGAAAGGAAAACGTAGGTCTTACACTTTCATCCACCTGCATTCAGTGAGTAAGATACATTTAGTAAGTCCTCATTAAAGATTTATTTAACAAATCCAGAGTCCTCCAAGGTTGAGGTTTAGATGGATCTTGGTGATGGGGTGTTAATCATAGAAAGAAACTACATGTTCCTTCTAGCAAATTAAGATTTGAATTAACTGTGGGGTTTGTGCTTTACTCTTGAAAAAAAAAATTCTATTTATTTGAGAGAGAGAGAGAACAAGTCAGGGGAAGGGCAGAGGGAGAAAGAGGGAGCCCGATGTGAGACTTGATCCTGGGACTCTGGGATCATGACCTGAGCTAAAGGCAGATGCTTAACCAACTGAGCCACCCAAGCACCTTGCTTTACCCTTTAAAAAGTTGTCTATGTAGCATTTGGACTTCTTAGATGCAAACCTACTTGGTACCTGACTCCTCAGTAGCAAAGATTCTCAACACAGCTTCATTCTAGAAAAAATATTGAAACATAGGTTTGCCTGTCCTGCATGAATCCAGTTTTCCTAATGCTGAGATGTTATGATCCAGCAAAATATCTTCTCACCACAAGGCTGCTATTCTGACATAGCCAAAAGTTTCTGAGAGGGATTATATGAAATGGTCAAGTCACTTTCAATGGAGCTTAGAATTTTCTTATTTCCTTCCTCTTGCTTGTGATGGCACTAAGAGCCTGAGGGAATTAGAAAGTAGATGTAACCAGGGACTGCTATTACTGATTCCAATTTATTAACTCAGGATTTTACGTCACCACAATATTTTGGAAATCATTTTGTCCCACTCATGCATTTTACAGATGATGAAACCAAGACCCAGACAGATTAAATGGGTCTTGTCAAAGTGCCCACATCTTGAACTTGTAGATCTAAGACTTGATGTGGGTCTTCTGACCCCTCTCCAGAAATTGTCACTTCATCAAAACTATATATTTAAGGGATATTCTATATTCCTGCTATGAAACTGATACGTTGACTATGGGCTGGTTCATTTTAATCATAACCCAGGTGTTCCAATTACCTCCTTACGATTGTGTTGTAAGATACTACTCCAAAACTTGGTAGCTTTATTCTTTATCACCCATTGTTCTTTAGGTTCATATGTATAGCTTGGGGTCCCTCTTAAAGTGACACCCATAGAGCACCTGAGGCTGGAGTCCAATCTGGAGGCTTCTTCACTCACATCTGGTACCTAGGCCATACCTAGTCTAGGTAGGCATCTGCTTTTCTTCATGTGGCTACCTTGAGCTTCCTCACAATGAGTCTTAGGGTTGCACTTTTTACATGGAGGTCATCTTACACTGGAATGAATGTTCCACAAGATCAAGGCAAAAGCTGCAAGGTTTTTTCTAAACTCAGAAGACCAGGAATACTACTTTTCATATATTTTCTTGTATATTCCATTGGTCAACCAGCAGTCAGCCCAGATTAGATTTTTCAATGGAAAGAATAACAAAGAATTTGTGGCCATGTTTCAACTACTTATTTTCATACATATTTTATATACATAATTTTACATAATGAATGCCTATTTTACCTAGAATTTTAAATCCCTGGAATGATAAAATGCAGTCTCTAGTCAGGGAAAATTAGAAATAGTAGTTTTTCTATATATGGGGAATATTTCCTACCCCCAAATTATCCAAGGACCACTCTCCGAATGATTGTCCCCAACACTGCTGACTCGTTTACCTTGAGTTCTGCAGATAAGTTCCCATCTGCTTAGACAAAGTTTATCTAGTATCTCATAGTTATAATTACAGGCCCATTAGCTAACTGGACATTTGATATAAAACATATGCTATTTCCTCTGATAAATTAAAAACTGAGACTTCTCTAATCAGGGGTGTGCAGTGAGAGTTGACATATTCAGTTATAGTATTTCTTCCATTAAAATATGTTATATTGGGGCACCTGGGTGGCTCAGTGGGTTGAGCCTCTGCCTTCGGCTCGAGTTGTGGTCTCGGGGTCCTGGGATCGAGCCCCGCATCGGGCTCTCTGTTCGGTGGGGAGCCTACTTCCCCCGCTCTCTCTCTGCCTGCCTCTCTGCCTACTTGTGATCTCTCTCTCCCTGTCAAATAAATAAATAAATAAATAAATAAATAAATAAATAAATAAAAATATATGTTATATTTTTAACAACTCATGGTAAATCTGGAACAAACACAAAAAGCTAAGTTGACACATTTTGTTTTCTGTGAAGTATAAATTATATATACAAAATGCCTAGAAGTAAAAATATAAATGGTTTTCTCTGGTTGATAGGAATATGTATCTTTCATTTTTTAATCATCTTCTTAACCTACCAAGACCATAAATGATTCCTGTAATAAAATAATTAAAAAGTTTAAAAATAAGAGCTATAGACAAATTTTCAGAAAAAAAATATTTCTGGCAGATTCCCTCCATGCTGCAGTCCCTACCATAGATCCAGCCATCTACAAGGATCCTTCACCAATTGTATTAGAACCTAACGTGTCCAAACCTGAACTCATTAAATCCCCCTGAAACCTCTTCCTTCTCTCCATTTCTTTTTCCTCTTCCTTTCCTACATCCCAAGGCCAGTGAACTATACCACTAGCTACCCGTTTTCCTAAGGAAGACACTGAGTTTTCTGAATCCTCTCCACCCTCCTGTCTTTCACTCCTAGCCCCCCAATAGTGGATTTTATCTGCAAAATAACTTTCAAATCTATCTATTTCTTTCCATTTCTAATGTATCCAGGTCACTTCAAGACAAGATCACCTATTATAGGGGACGCCTGAGTGGCTCAGTGGGTTAAAGCCTCTGCCTTTGGCTCAGGTTATGGTCTCAGGGTCCTGGGATCAAGCCCCCTATTGGGCTCTCTGCTTAGTGGGGAGCCTGCTTCCCCTCCCCCACTGCCTGCCTCTCTGCCTACTTGTGATCTCTGTCTTTCTGTCAAATAAATAAAATCTTAAAAAAATTTCTGTCATTGTCTCCCCATATCCTTCAAACTTGTCCCATTTCAACTCTAAGCAGTAGGCAAATTGGTTTTTGCAAGATAGAAACCAGGACACAACCCACCCCTGCTTGAAATCATTAATGGCTCCTCTTGGATTTTAGGATAAATTCCAGATTCCTAAGGTGGTTGTCAAGGCTCTGTACAGTCTGGATTCTTCCTCATCTTCCAGCTAATCTCTGGCATCTCTTTTATCCTCTCTAGATCCAGTCATGATAAAGAATTTTCAGGACGTTTGTTCTTATTTCTAGGCCTCTGCATATGGAATCTTTTCTTCTCTTTCATTTTCTAAAGGATACTCTTATTCATCCTTCAAACCCCATTTTATTATTAGTCATAACAAGAGTAATAATGATGGTCCTCATTTATTGTACTTTTATGTGCCTGGCACTGTATACATATTTTTTTTTTTTTCCTCAGCAGATCCATAAGGGAGGATCTGAGGATACTGAGGTTAAAAAATGTAAAATAAGTTATTTATTACAAATTTCTTGCCTCTTAGCCATCATCTTTCTGGGCCACGAGGACCTGGGTTGGCGGTTCTGATCTTATGCCCCACTTGATCTCTCTCTCTTAGTTGTGACATTTCTTAAGCTACTGTCTCCTTTTTCCTGTTTGCTATTTTTCTGTTTCCATCACTAAAAGTTCCTTGCATTCAAGAAGCAAATCTTACTCCACATTCTATTCTGTATACTAGCACCTATCACAATGGGTGGCACAAAAGGCATTCAGAAAATACATATTTATTGATTTGATAAAATAATAAATGTTCTTTTCTCTGAAGTTTGCTCAGATTCTCAAAAGGTAGAAACTGTTAGATTTTATTATTTAATAACCTTCATCTGTCCCCCCTCCCCAAAATGTCAAGGCTTTGTGAAATTTTTTTTTAAAAAAGCTGCTTTTGACAAAAATGTTGGGAATGCCCTGCTCTCTACTTCACTCTTTAATTCAGAAGGATTAAAAATTGAATTTAATCCAGTAAGATCCCAACTGCAAGAAAAGAAAAACACATCAAAACCAAAGCTGCTATTTTGAAATTTGTTTAAATTACAAAATAGCCAAATTCTGCATAAGCTATGCTGATGAAACAAAAGCTCCTTCTTCTTTTCTCTGTGTCACTAGCTCTTGCATTATTTAGTGAAAAAGAACCTTCTCACCAACTGAGCCAAGTAGCTTGCATTCATTGAACAAAACCAAAAAAGGTGGGAGTGATAGTTCATCCAGAATTTCCGCATATATTATAGGAAAAAAGAGACCTGCACAATATGATCATATAACAGAAGACCAGAGTTCTGGTTAGAACGGGTTATTACAATTATAATAACTCTGGTTAGAGTTATTACAAATTCTTCCCTGTTTAATTATGCAAACACAAGCCATTTAGCCTGTTGTTATTTTTTTTTTAAATATAGAATGTGATATGTTATCCTGTTTGCCTCTGATAGTGTTAAGATTATAAAAACAACTAAGTTGGAAGTATTTCTAAAATTGTATAACAATGATAAGTAGTTGTAAGTTTTATTTAGTGCCAATACCTTTATTTAAGTATTAGTTTATTTAGGTAGAATCATAAAGGATGTACCGCATTTCATATTATGAAGGGTTTATTAATCATTTAGTGATTCAAACAAATTTAAATGTAAGTCCTCACAAAATAAATTCTTTAAGATGAATTTTACACTCAGCATATGAACTTTTCTGAAATATCCTTGTTTTATTAGCAAAAACAAAACAAAGCAAAAAGAGTCATTTCCATCTTGCCAAAATGCAAATATCACTCAGATCAATTCTTATACTGTTTAAGTAAAATTTTTAAAATAGTAAGTCATGACTCTCCCATGATATGAACTGAGCGTGTGTCAAAGATTTTATTTAATTCATTAACTGGTGAAGAAGTCAGTAAGATATCAGAACCAATTTAAAGAGAATTTGAAGCATGGACATACATATATATAGTCAATTACAAATGCTGAAACACATTTGGTAGTAAATACAAAGTAACTTAATATCCTATAAAGTAATAAAATGTAAAGCTCCTAGTCATCTTTTCTACAGAGGATAAATCACCCTGGATGGGAATGATTCACATTAGTCTCAGTTTCCTCCAATTTAGGATTTTACCTTTGCGGAGTCATAAATCACTCCCATGGCTGGAAAGAGGATCAGAGGTGTTCACCCCCTTCCTGGGGAAAAGAGAGAACTCTCCAGAGATCACTTGATAACACCTGACAGTCCCCTGAAAGGATACCCAGCAATCTCTTTGCCCATTTCCAAGTCTGACAAATTTTCCTGAAAATATCGATGAAAATAAAATATAGAAAGTTTGTGGCTGGTAGAAGCCCTTTTCTCCTTAACATATTTTTGTTCTTAAATACTCACAAGCTTAAATCTAAGCGATTACCAAGTTAGACTCTTCAGCTGCTTCAGGATATTTCTAAAACTAGAACTAGAACTAAAACTGGAAAAATAGTGGAATGTCTAGAACTAGAACTAGAAAATGGTTGCAAACTAATTATTATGTAAGTCCCTATAACAATACCATCTTTAAGATATCTGTAATTGGATCTTGCAGAGAAATAGCTCCTAAAATCAAGCATTTTAACACAGGACATCATCAAAATAAAGATTTTTGGTGTTGCTGTTGTTTGTTTTGCTTTCTATTTTTTATATGTCCTGCATCGTAATGTGATTTGGGTTTGGTTTTACATCTGCTTTTCCTTAGATCTCCCCTGCCATGTAATCTTTGGTTACATTTAAAAAACATCAATAATTCAATTCCATCTGTGTTACCTCAAACAGCACAATTAATTGGTTTGGCTTTCTCTCCTGCTGGAAAGTAAGCTCTATACAGCAGGGGCATTCTCTTATTCATCAGTGCTACACCCCTAGTGTGCCCACTAAGGAATAAGGGCTCAATAAACATTTGTTAAATGACTATGTTGGCTGATCTGCAATCTAGAATCATAAAAAAAAAAAAAAAAAAGAAAAAGAAAAGAAAACAGGATTGACTTTAACTATTCTACTTTCACTCAATAAATATTATTCAGTATTTTTCACCTAGCATTTTCATCATCATGTATACATACAACACATAAATGAACACACATAAAGTTAAGCCTATTAGATAAAATAACTTCCATTCTACACCTTCCCATTGAGCAGATCCACTTTGATGCTTAGCAATTGAAATATCATAATTTTTTTTCAATTATCCTTCTCTATTTTTGATAGATTGATAGCAAATTACTTGCTTATTATACAGTTTTCTAACAAGGCCAAAATATAAATGCTTTACTGAAAAACAATGAATTGTAATCTATCTTATTAATATCCTAAATTTTTCCTTTTTCAGAATTTAATCCAAAAAGAAAGAAAATATCTATATAGAGAAAGCAAAGTTTTTTGCTTTTTATTACAGCTAAAGTGTCCTGGAATTGGGGCAAAGTTAGATCAGTACTTTAAAATGTGACATGGAGTGTATTATGAATTTTAAACTCATAATGGCAATGCTTAGATAACCTAGAAAAATGGATAAACTTGTCAAAACAAATAACCTACCAAGACTGAATCATGAAGAAATAGAAAATCTGAACAGACCAACAACCATTAAGGAAATGGAATCAGTCATCAAAAACCTCCCAAAAAAGAGAAGTCCAGGATAAATGGCTTCATATATGTTCACATTTATCTTAGCCATGCTTAATATGGGATTCTTTGTCAAAATTTGTTTGTTCTAATATAATATAGGTAGATTTTCTATTATAACTCCCTGGGCTATAATACTCATGGAGTATTATAATACGTAGTTCTGGGAAGTGAGCTTAGGGAGTGGAAAAGAAAGGCCTTTCTGAAGTTATATGAAACTTTTATCAATGCAACTTGACTTTCTCCTCTCTGGTATAGGTGGAATGTCCAGGATACTGTTAAGAGTTCAAATCTTCCCCCAAATAACTATAGAGTATTTCATGAGAGGGCTTTAGCTGTGATTGCTTCATCTATATTTCCCCCCCAGACACTCCTGCTCTCCCTCATCTGAAATGGAGAACAGTGAGGAAACCACCACAGTGACTTTTCTATAATTATCAGACTACCTAAGAGCATTTTCAGGGATGCTGTCAACTCACCTGCAGTGCTTCTAGCACATGGTAGTGGACATGGGGCTAGGAATCTCCTTTGAATCCTTGGATTCTGTCCTCCCTATCGCCTCTTGATGTTTAAGGCATGTAACTAAGACTTCCTTTGTTTTGTCATTGCTGGTGAATTTTCTATTCATTTTCACTATTTCCAGGTGTTTTTCATTTCATTAGATATTGGTAGAGTGTGTGTGTGTGTGTGTGTGTGTGTGTGTGTGTGTGTGAAGAAAAGAGCATTAAACATGAAGATTTCCATAAGGGTTAATAAAAGAAAATCCATTGTCTATTTCCTACACCTAAAGAAACTATCAGAATGTTTATATATATAATCCTCTTTTCTTCAAATGATTATATGTTTTGAGAATGATTTGCAGGAAATAGAAGGAAAATAAATATACTGCTACAATCACAGAAGGAAGGAAATTTTTCCTTGACATGAGCTTCATTTTAGGCATAGAAAGGGAGAGAGGCCATTCCTTTTGAATGTGTTGCTTGAGGCAGGCACTCACAAGTAGCAAAACTCACTAAATATTTGCTTATTGATTAAAATTCAAAATTTAAATTCCGGCCACTCTATAGAGCTCAAACTCAAAATATCCTAATTATAATTTTCAAGTCACTGAAAAATATTTACGTTACAAATAGCCTTGTATTCACATGGCACAGAAGCTATTCTATTCAGTTACTATTATTGGAATTTTTCCATGGCCCTGGGCATGCTTACCACTTCTTATTCATCACAGCAACTAAATAATAAACCTGTTTTTTGCAGTTTATCAGAGAAGTGCTGGCTATGTTCAGGAGTGAGAGAGAAAGAGAAGATGGTGATGGTGATTATTAATAATAATTAATTATTTATACAGTGCTGACAGAGGTCTCATTGATGGAGAAGTCACAGAGTCAGAGACAGACTCTTCTCTGCCTCGAGGACCAAATTCTGAAAGAAAAGAAGTTTAGATGTGAAAAAAGGCTTCTCAAGCTAAGGTTGCAGCTTATAATTTCAAAACTTCTTTGGCTTAAGTTTTATTCTAAAAAGTTATTGAGAGTATATTCTCTACAGGTGACAAATGGTCCTCCAATATTACACAATTTAGATACAATACAGTATATCCTTTTTTTCCCCTTTACATTAATTTTGTTAAGGCAACAACTTAAAATCTGAATAGCTATACTAAAACATACAGCTGTTCTTACTAGAATGTTAAAGATGTAGTTTGATTATAACTTTTCTTTCTTCATGTTTATCCATAATGAGGGTGGGTTTCATGAAACACAGTTAATAAGACCAAGATGAATGCTAGACCCAAGTGGTCTGAAAATAGTATTCCAGCATGTTTTTCATTAGCAATATCTACCCCAATGACAGGAAATTTAGAAGCTATGACCTCCCAGAGACTTTGGGGTCAATAGTACTCTCCAAAGAAGATTCAGGGACCTGGGCACTTAGTTTTCTTAGGAAATACTCTTTAGGTCTTAATTATTGCCCAGTTTAGTTACTCCTGAGTAAACAAACAATTCTTATAGCCATTTTGGGACTCGGGGATTTGCAGTAGGATAGAGACAATAGAAAAGCAGGCAGCCATAAGTCACGATCCTGGTTCATTCCCCCACAGTAGATTGGAAATGTGCAGAGAGGACTTTAAATAAAACTGTCCTGTTAGAGAAGCTCTCATCTCTCAAAATTAAGACCCTATTCTATGGTCTTTTCAGGCTTCTTGGCTAAATATATTTTTATTTTTTCCTAATTTTTATTATGGTGGTAAAATATACATAACAAATTTTACGATCTCAACTATTTTTGAATGTACAGTTCCAGGGTATTAAATACATGCATAATGTGCAAACATCATTACCATCTATTTCCAGAACTCTTTTCCTCTTATAAACTGTAACTCTGTACCCATTAAACACTAACTTCTCATTCCTCCCTCTCCTCAGCCCCTAGCAACCACTATTGTATTTTCTGTACCTATGATTTTGACTATCCTAAGTACTTCATATAAGTAGATCTTACAATATTTGTCCTTTCATGGCTGGCTTATTTCACCTAGCATAACTTCCTCCAAGTTCACCCATGTTGTAGCAAATGTCAGAATTTCCTTTTGTTTTTTAAATTGAATGATATTCCATTGTATTTATAGACCACAATTTGCTTGTCCATTCATCTAATCAGTGGACACTTGAGGTGTTTCCATGTTTTAGCTATCATGAATAATGTTGCTATGAACATAGGTGTACGCATGTCTCTTTAAAACCTTTTCAGTTCTTTGGGGTATATACTCAGATGTGTAAAGGGCCATTCTGTTTTTACATTTTTGAGGAACTTTTGGACAATTTTCCATAGCAACTGTACCATTTACATTCCCAACAGTGCACAAGCGACCTTTTCTCCATATCCTGCGTTGTGCTTGTTATTTCTCATTTTTTATCTTTTATGGTTAGGTTTTTTGTCTTCTTTAAGAATATATCCTGCCTAAACCTACTTTATATAGTAGTCAACTTCTTTTTCCCTCCCAAATTTTATATTTTATTTATTTATTTTAGTTTCAGAAGTAGAATTTAGTGATTCATCACTTTCCTGTAACTACCCAGTGCTCATCACAAGTTCCCTCCTTAATTCCCATCACCTATTTAACCCATCCCTCCATCCTCCCCAAAACTTTCAAGTTTTGCTGTTGATACTTAATTAAGTTTTTAACATATTTTATGTTTAGACTTTGATCTGAAATAAGAATCCAAATTCTCCACATGGATAACCAAATTTTCCAGCTACATTTACTGAAATATCTTTCCTTCCCCTACTGATTTACTATGCTACTCCTGTTGGATAGCAGAGTTTCATATATATATATATATATATATATATATATATATATTTTTTTTTTTTTTTTTTTTTTTCCTCTGTTAAAAACTGGTCAGTTTCTTGCCTCCTTCACTGGTTTTATACCATCTTAATTACTATAGTATTATAATAGATCTTTATATCTATCATGAGCCCTTCTTCTTCCTCTTCTTCCTCTTCCTGGGAGTTAGACACAAAATAATGATCTATAGTACTATTTCTTCCCTGAGGGCTGGGCACAATGCTAATGAATCCAGGGTTGTGCAATCAGATCTGTAAAGAGACAAAGCCTTCTAGGATCACAATCTTTACGTCTAGACACTTGTCCTTCTAATGGCTGTCAGCTGTCATATGAGGTATAGAGAGGGGCAACTTCACTAAAACCTATTTTCATTATTCAAAGTATTAGATGGCACTATCAGCAGTGATATCTCTGGGCTAGATATTAGCACATTATCAGAGTACAATGTGATGTTTTGAGTGGTTATTGGTTACTGATTCTGGGGCAAGGCCTGGCAGAAGACAGTCTGGATGTTGCCCCAGGCACGATTTCTTAGCGAATGCTAAACTCTCTAAGAAAATGTGATCGACTGTTAGAGCATGAAGAATCAATGCAAGGGGAAATATAAAATATAAACAAAAATATAAATTTTTTCTTCTTACAGTTTAGAAATGTATTTTAGAACCCTAAAAAGCAAAAGAAGAGTGAAAATGTTCATTTTCCCAGAGTATGATTTCTTTCAAGCATTGAGCCTGCAGACCTGCAACAATTTACAACTGAACTAACATCTTTAATGTGTGAACTTGAGGCATCTGAAGACAAAACACATGCCCCAGATAAACGCCCTCAGAGACAAGCGTGTCATTTGGAAGACTTTCCCCATGAATAACATTACTGACACATGCCCTGACAAAGTCTGTCAGATGTTTTCATTTTCAAGTAAAAGAGAAAACCATCTGGCACCAGAGTAAAGAGTCTCAGGTCACTAAAAGAGAAACCCAGTATTTTATTCCATTTGAAACTTGGGCAAATTCAAAGAAAAAAGGTAAATCTTTGATTACTAGAGTAATTTTCCACCCAAGTTATCAGAATTTTGATGGAGAGAAATGTTCTCTAAGACTCAAAATGCTCTTTTGATCTGAGGTAACTTAAAACAGACAACTATTTCCAGTAGTCTGTTAAGTAGGTAACACAGAAACCTGCCTTCATTGAAAGCCTACTGTTAAAGCAAATGTGGAGATTTACACATTCATGGATGCATTCAAGAACTGAGGGCCAGGTATAGGGTTAAGCATTAGCAACGAAAGGATCTTGGTCCTTCCCTCAGAGATCTTACAAGACAGCAGGGGAAATACACAAAGACATTAAAAGCAATGTTAAAACAGATAGGAAAGGTCTACACAGAGGAGAATAAAGGGAAGGAACACCTTACCTCGTTCAGTGTCCAAAGGTGGCTTCTGGGACCAGGAATAAAGATTCACTCCACACAATTACTTATTAGTTAGACAATTTTCGTAATAACCCTTGAAAAGTTCTGCCACTTTCCAGATGATTTTTTGCTCTTAGTACTTTTTTCATCTAAAAACATACTAAATAAATATGTTTTAAGAAGCAGTAATTTAAAATGATAATTGCAGGCAAAGACGCACATGTTTACTTAGCATTCAAGTCTGTAGTCAGAGACTGTCATATAGAACAAATCTGAATTGTGTGCCATATTTAGATAAGCTCAAAACCCTTCTCTTTGGGTATGTAAGTAAAGTGAGTGGGATGAAAAGTTCAGACTTTCCATGACTTTTAATAGAAAATACGCACATGCACTTTTTCCATAGACTTCAAAGCACTCTTGTGTTTTGCCTTTACTTTGCCCAAAAAGGTGATTTTCTGCACTACAACTTTGCTTTTAACTGCAATTTGAGTTCAGGATAACAATTGGCCTCATTAAGTTTGAAAATTTGATGAGCAAAACAATACAGAAGAATCTACAAAGAATGATTCATACCCTTCTGTCCCCAAAACTCACCATCATGTCTTAGTGTATACAATAAATTTTTAGTACATTTCATTTTATATACAATCTACATTTCTTTACTTGCAATCTTGTGTTTTGCTTATATAAACTTGCTTTTGTTCTGTTATCGCTAAATGTTTTATCTGTGAAAAGTGTTTGGATATCTTATGTTAAAATGGAATACATTGTGATCTTTCTCATTCGATTGAAGCCTTTTTGTTTGTTTGTTTTTTAATTTAGCAACCTTTCACTTAGTAGCATGGTTTTCAGGAAAAAATTAAAGTTGCTCAGTGAAGGATAAGTGTATAAGCCTAAGGTAGATCTTAGAATGTTCTTTCAAGGAAGCCAGGAAAACAGAAAATTCAAATGTGTATAAAGAAATAAAGGAGTGGGAGAAAACTTAAGGAAGTCAGTTCAGTTCAGGTACTAATATAAAGGATGAATATTTTTTTAAAAAGAGAAAGGAAAATTTGATCATTTTTCCTGAGGGTATAATTTCAAAGTTTCAAGTAATAAATGCCATTGAAAACCAACTTTCCAAAGATAATTTTAAAAAGCAATATGGTAAGTGGCTGCATTGCAAAATTTTAAAAAATGTACACATATAGGATGAAAAGCAGAGGGAGAAGACGGTCCTAATGTCCAAATGTTATGTAAGTGGGTATTCATGCTCAGTATAACATTTCCAGGAACAGAATCAGACACAGATTCTACTTTTAGGCTGATATCTCAAACAGCTTAGTTGGAAGTGAAGATGATTTGCTCTAGGTAAACATTAGTTGGCTCAAAAAGTAGTTATAAAAATTATGAAGTCACTGATGCTGAACGTGCATATGAATAGTTTGAATAAAACTATTTTAAGAAAATGTGAGTTTCTTTTTCCATTCAAGATGATAAGCTTCTCTAGAATAGCTATCGGGCCAAACTTTCCTATAAGCACATTGAAGCAATTAGTAACTGTCCAAATAAATCGCATTGGCAGAAAAAGACAACATGAACTCAAAGCAGAAGAACAGAGTGGACTTGGTGACCTTCTTTTTGCTATCATGTATGAAGTGGTAACTGACATGCCATCAATAGGGTCTGACGTCCAGTTAAGTTCCTATTTGTAGCGTGGTTGGCAGCACAAAAGAAAAAAGAGCTGACTGGCCCATATTGGACTTCAACCCGTGATCTTGGCCTCTGTAACACAGCGATCCAACCAGCTGAGCTCACACAGCCATATGCCCATCTTTACACTTGGCAGGAGAAACAACACCATGAGGTGCCTTTGTTTTTGTGCGATCACAATGAATAGGCCATTCCTTCCAACAGTGAGGAATTTTCCTATCTAATTTTTCACACTTCTTGCAAACAATAAAAGCTAATTACTAGTTGCAGTAATAAGGATGACAACTAAAGTCTCAGCACTCATACTGTTTTTCTGTATTTTTGTGAGCATACCACCATTTTTATGCCCATGTGAAAGAATTTTAGCAAAACCCATTATTTGTCATCTTTGAAAGACATTAAAGATACTATGAACCTACTCAAAAGTTAAAGAATTGCTATCTTTTCATTTAGGCTTTGCTTCAAAGTGAAGAAAGGGGCCAGAAAGCTGTTAATAGCAAAAGAAACTAAGAAGCTTAACATACAGACATACTCGACTCGTTCATCTTTCCTTCTTTTTGTTAAAATAACTTCTCTGGCTGTGTTTTTCAAGAGAAAAAGAAGTTGGAAATAACATTACTATTCAGTTCCATGAACTGGGCTTCTTGGAATCCAGTGTTGGAAAAGACCTTAAAAATAATCAAGTCCCACTTGATGGTGAGAACCCCAAGGTTCAAGGTCACAGAAATAGTTAAGTGGTAGAGCCACTCTGAGAAATATCTAGTATCAGGGCACCTGGGTGGCTCAGTCGGTTAAGCATCTGCCTTCAGCTCAGGTCATAATCTCAAGGTCCTGGGATCGACCCCCATCTTGGGCTCCCCACTTAGCAGGGAATCTGTTTGTCTCCCTGTCTCTGCCCCTCACCCCTGCTTGTGCTCTCTCTCTCTCTCTCTCTCAAAATATAACTAAAATCTTTTTTAAAAAATCTAGTATCAGTCACATTGCACAAAGACAATAAATGAAACAAGTTTAAATACCGCTCTATCTTTGGAATTGGGGTAAGTGATTGAAGACAAGAATTTCCCATGTAGTTCTATGTTTACATTTTAATTACTTTATTTCACTTTCAGGCACTAAATATTTACCAATTAATTAGTATATGGTAGGCTACTGAATAAATACCAGGATAGCTACAATGAGGAAGACATTTTAGGACAGCTATTTTGGCTTCATGCAGCCATACAGAAGGAACAAACTCAAAGTGTAAAAGTATTCTGCGCGTGATAAGAACCCCTGACACCCATCCTGTCCTGGAGCCGTACTTCCCCTCTGAGACTCTGGTGGGTGAGACTCGGGGGAGAAACTGTGGGATGAACTGACCACCATCAATGGGCTCAGGTCAGACGGTGTGTAGTAAAGAAACAGTATTTTCTAGGCTTTATAAAATTGGTCATATGCAAAAATAAAATTCTATGTTTGCCCTAAAAACCAGCATTTATGATTGAGATTACTGAAAAAGCTTCTTCACAGTATTCCCACCATCGAAACTTAGGAACAATTTGAGAATTTTACACTCCACACAGGTGACGAGTTAGTCGCCATGGTTCTGTGGATTATGGCAGGTGACAGACCGTTGGGTCAGAAACAAAGTCATTTATTTCTCCGCACAGAAAACAACATACTCAGCGTATCTCTGTCAGTTCCCCTTACTTCCAAGTTCCACAGGGCCTCTGAGATTCCTGCACCGGCAGTGGGTTGCAATAGAGGAGAGAAAAGCCCGACCTTTGGGAAACGGAATCTTCTGTAACACACAGTGGGCCTGCCTGGTTTTGCTCTGGAGAGAGAGACACTATCTCTCTTCCACAGCTCTTCACAATCCTTGGAACAATAGTGGAGTGCAAAGGCAGTGCCTGTGGTTGCCAGGTATGCGTCAGTGCAGGAACACCTGGGAGATCGCCCTGCCGAGTTCCCTGTCTCCAGTCTCTGCTCTCTCTAATGCATCGTCCTGGTCCTTAATACCTCTAGATTCACATCCTTTTAGCACAGTCGTGATTTTGTCAATCTCTTTCTCCATGGCTCTCAGCGCATTTGGGAATGCACTGTATGTTATCAGATCAAACCCTTTTAGCCTGACACTCAGCCTTGCCGCCCCCTCACCGTTGAGCCTTTGCTCCAGTTTCATGAGAATTCACCTTTCTCCAAAAACAAGCCTCCTTCCCCACCTCCACGCCTCATTCAGCTCCAGCTCGCTCCTCAAACGCAAGGTCATTCTCTTCCTCCGCGTCTGCTCTGTGTCCTGGGCTCCTCATCCTTGCCGCTCCTCTGTGAGGCTTTTCCCAAGGCAGCATTCATTACTCTGCTCTCCTCTGTCCGCGTGTTGCTACTCCCTTGCATCTTGATCATGGATCTTACTTGAGTGAGTTGGGAATTATTATTCCTCCTGAACGTGGTCTCTCCCTTGCCATACTGCAATACCCCTAGAGGCAGGCACTGTTCTTTCCTTTTCTTGTCCTTACAGCATGAAACATGGTGTCTGGTATATAG
Source organism: Lontra canadensis (assembly GCF_010015895.1). NCBI lineage: Eukaryota > Metazoa > Chordata > Mammalia > Carnivora > Mustelidae > Lontra > Lontra canadensis. The sequence goes on from NW_022630996.1 coordinate 19,808,304, forward strand.
TAAATCCCTTTTTATCCTGGTAATTGGACTGAATTTTATGCCATGACTTCCCCAAATCCAAAAAGTTAGACTGGCAGAGGTAAGTGGTTTTCTCCTTAATCTGCATCCTCTAATGAGAAAATTGCCCACAACTGTCCTCCACGCCGCTCGTTTGTGCCATTCTGTTTATTCTTTGCTCTTTACTGCTTTGCCTCTAAGTGTCCTCACCACTTATAGGTTCCAGGTGCCCTCACCTGTTCTTCTAAGTGTCCCTACAGGGCACCCTGTAAGGGAGTCTGGTCTGTAGCAGACATAGGCTGTGATGTCTATCATTGTCTCTACCTACTGGCTGTTACCTGACCCCCAAGAGACTGTCAGCTCAAGGTCTGTGTCCTTACACGTGTTTTATTGTTTTATTTTTATTCTGCATCTGGTTAGGCACAGTTCTTCTCATTAATTAATATTTCTTTTTATCATTCTTGTCCTGGTTTAGTCTAATTTGCAGATTGCATGTGTAAATCCGATAGGACCTGACTCCAGCGAGTGTGTGTTACAGCCACTGACATGCATGGGGCTAGAAGAACATTCTGGGACGAGAGCTGGAACCTCAGTGACCAAGGCTCAGAAATATTCTCTGAGAATAGTGGGATGTTGGGTCAAATCAAAGGAGGAAACCCAGTCACAAGCCCTACAGTTTCAGAAGAGCTATGACCAATCAGGTCTCCCTGGGGAAAGATGGAAATGTAATATATTAGTCTTTTTTCTTATTTATATGAGCATAGCTTTTTTTTATCTTCAAATGGGGACAGGAGGAACTAGATGGTGTAAGTGAGAAGCAGTCTGTGGTGCAGGCAGAGGAACTAGGAGCCTTTCATTTTGCCTTGACCTAGTGAGCTTGGCCTAAAGCGAAATCAGAACCCGCTGGAACCCTGTTCTACTAACTAGAGTTAGCTCACAGATTGACAGCTTACTTTTATCCACTCAAGTAACTCTGGAGATCCCCAGAGCAAATTACCCCAGCAGAAATTTAATAAGGTGAGTTTTGAAGGCAGCTTAGGGGAGTTGTGGGCTCAAAGCTCCTCTCTGACTTTCCAGGATGATTCAGGGCTTCTGTGAGGATATCTATGCAGTCAAATCCCGGGTCCCTGCTCTATGATCACCTGACTGTGACCCCTTCTGAGCAGGAAGTGTTACCTGGGTGCATGCATTCAGCTTCTCTGTGATTCTTAGCCATATTAAATCTTTTAGCCATATTAAATCTCAGGCCATATTAAATCTTTTAAAAAGATGTTTTGGAAGAAGAGTCTGTAGAGTGACAGTCTACACATAACCAAAGTCTTTTTATGTTAACCTACTTCCAGGATAAATTTTAATAAGTTGATTCAATGTGCCTTCAAGGCCTGGACCTAAAAGAATAGTAACTCATGAGTAGTTCTTCCTAGATTTCTGCTCTCATGAGAATTGAGGCAAAGATAGATAAAATTCCTATTACTTTCTTTAAGTGTTCTTTTTTTCAGATTGTGGTTCATTTCTTCTAGAAGACCTAGGTATATAAATCCTCAGATAATAAGAATCTAACAGAAGAGAGACTTCCTAAAATCAGAGAACCCACTTTACCTCCTGATCTCCCTTGAAGGTGCTTATAATTAGCAAAATAGTTGTTTGGAATTGTTTTATTCATTAACCAATGTAGGAAATGCGATGTTAATAATGGGCAGATGTGAAGCCCTCTAGAGCAAAAGGATTCATAAAGTTACTTATTATATCTATATATGCCCAGAGATCACAAAATCACAAGTATACGTTTATAGCTGTCCTTGCAACTCAATGCCAAAGAAAAATACAGGAAAAATATTCTTAGGAAGGAAGAGAAGTGTGTTTACTCCATGCAAGGCAATTTCTTCTCTTCCTTCTACCACCGCATTCCATAGTACCATGAATGAGTTCATGGCCTCGGACTGAATTCAACTACATCAGCCCTTTGCTCCTTGTACAGTTAGAATATGGTGACTGAAAAATATCTAAGCAGCCTCTCTCAAAGGACATGCGTTCTTCATCTTGGCTTGGATAACATCCAAGTCCCTCCTTCTCAAAGCTGAGAATCTGTCATTTTACATGCTATCATCCTTGTCCTAAAGATTTATCAGATCTTCTCCCCAACTCACATGCCTCTAGGTTGATTCCTACCTATATTCAATTCCACTTTTGCCAGCCATAGACTGTCATCACCGTTTATGTTTGTCTGACTCCTCCCCTTCCCAGAGAAACTATAGTAGAAAGTTGGGCAATTCTAGGAGGGGTATGGGAGAATGGAAACCCTGTACACTGGTTGTTACAGAGTAAATGAGAATTAACTCTCAAAAGAACCATCAGTTATATGAATCAAAAGTCTTATGAGCAGACCAGCAATTTCATTTACAGTTATTGATACGTAGGAAATAAAAAACAATATTCCCAAAGACAGGTCAATAAATGTAGCCTCAGGAAGTAGTAAATGAGTTACTATGTGTGAGACTTTCGCTTTTCTGTTAAAGGAGGAATGGGATACTTCTCTGTGTGTGTGTGTGTGTGTGTGTGTGTGTGTGTGTGTGTATTTGTGTGCAGACAGGGGAGTATGTACTCTGGAGGAGAAGAAGAAAAATCAGACCAGTGATTGAAATAGCATTCTGTCGGTCCCTTGCCCAGTTCCATGCACTGTTCATGAGCCTCTAGAAGAGTAGCCTCGTTGCACGTAGTCTGAGACCAGGTTTCCCAGAATAGAGCCTGTGACAGGGATTCATGCGCTCTCCAGTAAAACCTCTCTGGTACTGGTGTCACCTCCCTGGCATCTCTGAGCAAGAAGGCAAATACAGTCCCTGGGGAAAGATCACATTCATCAGCTTTTAACCACAGCATTTGTAGAAGCTGAGGGAGGACTATAATTCCAGGACAGAGGATTCACCAGGAGAACCAACAGGATCTACTACTCTGAAATGCACATCTTATGTTTCTACCTGGGAAAATATTTCATCAGATCTGGACTATGACCTGGGCATCTCTATCTTCTAAAAGTCCTATAGGTGGTTCTGATGTACAACCAGGCTAGAAAACCACTGCCCTCAAATCAGAAGTTGAAGGACTGTTTTCAAGAAATGGCCACTGAGACTCTGGGTATAAGTGTTGCAGCCTAAGTAACCAGAAAACAAACTTTGGCTCAAAATGGGAACAGGCACATTCTGTCCTTTCTTTGGCAGAACATTGTCATAGTAGAATCTGCAAAAACTACAAAGGACCTTAAAGGGGTACAGCGTGAGCTAGCTGAGAAGCAGCACCCCGAAGTTAACCAGCATTAGCAGCAGAGTCAAGACCCCTCGTTAAATTTCTGTGGCTGGGAAACTCTTGAAAATGCACAAGGGGAAGGACATATACTGACCTACCCCTGTATATAAGACTTCTCCAGGGCCTTCTGGAAATAATTAATGGGACTAAATCATGCAGGAAGGGGTTGTGACACATCATAATTTGAAAACTAATGTTAGTGCAATTCCATTTTCACTTTTGACTGATAAAACTTGAGCCATTTTGGATTCCACAATACTTAGGATAGCAAAGGCAAAAACAAAAATGGAAGTCTCAAGTTCTAAGAAAAAGGTTATATAGATAATGCAAGTTTGTATACTGGAATACTGAGCAACCATCAAAAATCATGTTCTACAATATGTGCAGTGATATTTAGTGCCCTGGAGAGATGCTCCTGATACATTGTGAGAGTGAGGAACAACACATGCGATTCTCAGTAACAGGTATTAATTGTGAATATATATAATCTCTGGCACAATGAATAAATTTCTTTCCTGGGTTTTTCTGCATGTAATATGTATTATTTTAACAACTGAAAAATATGATGAAAAATAAAATACAGTAAAACGAAGTCTGTAAATTTTCCCATCGGAAGACATAAGCTAGCCATCTAATGCTGAATCTTACCCAGGAGAAGTGCAGCCTATCTTGATAATGCCACAAAAATTCAGCTGTTGTAGATGCATGTAACCTTGCATTACAAAAGAAAAGTAGCTATCTGGTCCCTGAACACCTTATGAGGCACTCAGGGTCACAACTCACCTTCCCAGGATTGTTTCATGGCACACAGCAGATGAGAGGACTCATCCGAATAAAATTCAGAAAGATGGGTAATTCTAACTACCCAGAAGAGACCTAGAGTTTAGAAAGCTAATTAATTCCACATAATGGCCTTAGGTGTTCCCTCTTTGGCAACGTGGTTTTGACAGAAACAAAGTTAGACGGTATGATCTTAGTTTAAGTTTCATAGAACAGATAATACTGACATATCACTCCCCAAAATAAAACAAAGCTAGGAAAAGCTTCCAGAAAAGAAAATTGCAACTAAGGGTGCCTGGGTGGCTCAGTGGATTAAAGACTCGGCCTTCGGCTCAGGTCATGATCCCAGGGTCCTGGGATCAAGCCCCACATCAGGCTATCTGCTTGGCGGGGAGCCTGCTTCCTCCTCTCTCTCTCTCTACCTGCCTCTCTGCTTACCTGTGATCTGTCAAATAAATAAATAAAAATCTTTAAAAAAGAAAAAAACGGCAACTAACAATGATTAGGACTGTGTATAGCCTTGGACGTATCACAAACCCTGGCAGCTAGAAGATAATAAAGCAATACTTTTTCCTTTAAGGTGCTGAGAGAAAATTATTTTTAACCTAGAATTATAGAACCACAGGACTATCCATCAAATATGAGGGGAGAATAAAAATACTTTTAAATATGCAAAATTTCAAGTTATTTTCTGTGCACCATTTCTCAGGAAGCTGTTGGAAGATGTGTTTCACCGAAATACAGGAGTAAATCAGAAAAGGGGAAGGCATAAGAGTCAAGAAACTGAGAATCCAATAAAAAGAAGAATCAGAGCAAAATCTGGAGTACAGGACAGCCAAATCAACTGTGTCACACCCATAGAGCAAAGAATTCTGATTAGCAGCATGGCAGAGGCTTCAAGGAGCAGTTCTCCAGAACAAAAATGCAACCGATAAATGATCTAAGAGGTTGGAGGGTAGAGAAAACAAATTCAGAGTTCCTTAATGGTGCATAAAGCTTGAATATTCAAAGGGAATTAAGTAAGTGTAAAAATAAGCCAATTATCTCCAGGAGAAAAACAAATAGAAGCCATTAAGGGAACAAAAATCACAGAATGTTATTTTGCTCAAAGTAAATAATATTTATATTGTAATAAGAAAAAAAACATGTGGGGGTTTTACCAAAATGTTTTAAAGTACAATGGCAAGGAAAGGACTAAATGAATCCAAATCCTCATCTCAAAATAAAAAATCCAATGATATGTCTGAAATTGGTAAATCAGCAAATAGCAGTAGCTAATGTTATCTACACTCATAGAGATAAATGTCAGAAGAAACAACTAATGAATTGGAAGTCTTTGCCTATGGGGAGTCATTGCATATCTGATGGGAACAGGAAACTAATGCTTTTTATGACTTTCAGCACTATGTGATTTTTTTCAATTTTATTTTTTCAGTGTTCCAAAATTCATTGTTTATGCACCACACCCAGTGCTCCATGCAATATGTGCCCTCCATAATACCCACTACCAGGCTCACCCAATCCCCCACCTCCCTCCAAAGCCCCCAGTTTTTTTCTCAGAGTCCACAGTCTCTCATGGTTCATCTCTCCCTCCGATTTCCCCCAACTCACTTTTCTCCACCTCCCAATTTCCTCCGTGTTTTTCCTTATGCTCCATAAGTAAGTGAAACCATATGATAATTGACTCTCTCTGCTTCACTTATTTCACTCAGCATAATCTCCTCCAGTCCCATCCATGTTGATAAGAAAGTTGGGTATTCATCTTTTCTGATGGAGGCATAATACTCTATTGTATATATGGACCATGTCTTCTTTATCCATCATCTGTTGAAGGGCATCTTGGGTCTTTCCACAGTTTGGCAACTGTGGTCATTGGTGCTATGAACATTGGGGTACAGATGGCCCTTCTTTTCACTACGTCTTTATCTTTGGGGTAAATACCCAGTAGTGCAATTGCCGGGTCATAGGGTAGCTCTGTTTTTAATTTCTTAAGGAATCTCCACACTGTTTTCCAAAGTGGCTGCACCAACTTGCATTCCCACCAACAGTGTAAGAGGGTTCCCCTTTCTCCACATCCTCACCAACACTTGCTGTTTACTGTCTTGTTAATTTTGGCCATTCTGACTGTTGTAAGGTGGTATCTCAATGTGGTTTTGATTTGAATCTCCCTGATGGCTAATGATGAGGAACATTTTTTCATGTTTCTGTTAGCCATTTGTATGTCTTCATTGGAGAAGTGTCTGTTCATGTCTTCTGCCCATTTTTTGACATGATTATCTGTTTTTTGAGTGTTGAGTTTGAGGAGTTCTTTATAGATCTTGGATATCAGCCCTTTGTCTGTAGTGTCATTTGCAATTATCTTCTCCCATTCCATGGGTTGCCTCTTTGTTTTGTTGACTGTTTCCTTTGCTGTGCAGAAGCTTTTGATCTTGATGAAGTCCCAAAAGTTCATTTTCACTTTTGTTTCCTTTGCCTTTGGAGACATGTCTTGAAAGAAGTTGCTGTGGCCAATGCTATGTGACATTTTTTTTTTAAGATTTTTAAAAAGTTATTTACTTGAGTGAGCAGATTGGTGGGGGAGGAGGATGGTCAGAGGGAGAGGGAGAATCAAACTCCCTGCTGAGCAGGGAGCCCAATGTTGGGCTTGATCCCGGGACGCTGAGATCATGACCTGAGCCAAAGGTGGATGCTTAATCGACTGAGCCACCCAGGCGCCCCAACACTATATAACCTTTTAAACTGTTTCCCCATAATGTTTTGTTACAAATAGAAATTAATTTAAAATTAAAAGATTCTTCAGTATTCACACCTCACAAACCTTTAAAGCAACAAATGAGTCATATTTACTTTATTTTTCATGTCAGTGCAAACTTATTTCATCCCTAAGATTTATCCACAGAGTATAGCTACACTCCTGCCTCGACAGACTGAGTTCATTCAGTAAGTTGAAAATCATACCAAGAAACAAAGCCAGCGCAAACATACTATATTTTTTTAAAAATAGTTAAGTATATGCTAATTATTGTTCAGTAAAAAAGAAAAGAAAAAAATAATAAAAATAAATGCAATTAACTAATATATTCTATCAATAATATATATGGTGGATTATTCATACAAACACCTACAAATGAACTTGGACATTAAAAAAAATAAAAGGCAAAATTCTGGAATTCATTGTGCATATAATGGCAAATGATTTTGAAAAGTTTATAATCAAAAACGTACCCTGGGGCATCTGGGTAACTCAGTCACTTAAGCACCCAATTCTTGATTTTAGCTCAGGTCATAATCTCAGGGTTGTGAGATTGAGCCCCACAGTGGGCTCCACACTGGGCATAGAGCCTGCTTAAGATTCCCTCTCTCTCTCTCCGTCTCTTAAAAGAAACAAACAAACAAACCATACTCTAATAAAATCGACATTGTGGATGGAAATTAACCAGTGCTATTTTGGAAGATGTTGGTTCCTGCCTTCCACCTGGAAAATATATTAAGAAGCACATGAAGCTGACTTCCTGGGCACCTAAGCTTCAGTAGCTGACTTTGAACCTAGCTATAGATTTAAATGCAGTGCCTCCATCTTATTTAATCTTCACCCAGACAAACAGATCTTAGTGTGTATTGGGATTTAGAGGCTTGATATACAAATCAGAAGTAAGCCCTGAAGAAAAGCAAAGAAGTTTGGAGTTTTCTCCCTACTAGTTCATTCACAATTAGGAATTTTATCATAAATATGAACAAAGAATATTTTGACTGCCCTGAAATCTGAATAGAGATACCCCCAACCAATATATATTCTAACTTTATAAGAATTCTAAGGTTAATACTGACTACATGGGATTTTTTCCCAGAAATGCTAGCTTGAGAACGCTCTTCTTGCACAAGATGCAGCTCTACTTTACAAGGACTTCTTGAAAACATTCTGGTTATTACATCACAGGAGCTACCCCACCTGCTGTGTTTTCTGCTGGTGTAATTATTCCATCAGCACCAAGGCCACTAGATGCCACTTTATTTGGTAGTGTGTTAAAAATTGATCTTGAATATTTAGTATTTTTCTCCTGTTGTATATATCATATGTATTATATTGCATTATATTAATTGTATTCTGCCTATCAGTTGTTTTAAAAGTAGCAGTCCTCCTCATATCCAGCCCCCAGAATAAGGCATAAAAATTAAGCTATGTGAAGCTATCTACAGCTTGCGGTTTGGTGTCACTAGAACTATGAGAATGTTACATGATTTCTGTCTTCAAGCGAGTTGATGTCTGTATTATTTAGAATTTTGTGTAGCTGATTGTGACCAAAAAACGCACTAATAGTGGCTTAGACAAGACGGAAATTTATTTTCTAATGTACAAATGAATGAATTAATAGGCAGCCCAAGGCTTGTAAGGTGGCTCCACAAACCCAGCAGAGACACTGGTCCACCATTCCTCAGTTGCACAGAATTGCTGCCAGAGCTCCAGCAGCCACATTCATGTTCTAAGCAGTAAGATGGAAGAAAAAGACAAGAAAGGGCGGAGGCACTCCTAGAATCTGCCATGCAAAATTTCTGCTTATGTGACCCCATCTAGTAGAAAGAAAGCTAGAAAATGTAGTCTTTATGGAGGTCTGTGCCCAGCCAAGAGCCAGGTTCTCTCTGAGGAAAAAGGAGGGAAGAGATACTGGAGAAGACAACTTGCCATCACTGCCATATATGCATGCTTAGATGCGTCTCTGAACTATATTTATGAGATGATAGTAATAGTCATTCAGTATAAGCTCATAGAAATGCCTGATGCAATGTCACCAGCATATACTGATGAGATGTTCTTCAGCGGTGTTTCCCATTCCCTCACCTATCAGATGGTAACTTTATGCTAAAAGTACATTTTCGTTGTCAGGTTTCAGTTTATTTCCCCTAATTTCATCTTTGAAAGACATGGAGAACCTTGTTTATATGCTTACAATGCAGTGTTTCAAGATGATATTATAGTTTTGCAGGGATAACAGAAACATTTTATGAAATTTCACTGCATAAAATACATTGAAGATTTCAGTAATCTTTTTTCTCTTTGCTATAAAAGTTGAACTCAAGTACAAATAAATGTCATTATATTTTTACATCTCCGAGTGACTTGGTGTGAGTTTCCGCACATTGCCGGCGGTCCGTAGTGTAAGCAGCAGGAGCAGAAGGAGGGCACCGACTGGAGGCACCCATGAGCTTTGCCTGACATTTTAATAAATTCAATTGCATATGTGCTCTCCTGGGTACTTGCTCAAGTGCAAATGTAACTCACCAGCTATGTGAAGGCTAGATCTTTTAAGAGTTCTAATATAACATAGCCTTTATAATTGAGTTTTGGCAGGAAAAGCCTTCTTTTTAGTTAGATATGCCCCCAAACTAGTCAGCCTAAAAGTACAAGGTAGCACACTGGTGGTTCCCAAGGTGTGGAAATTGTTACATAACCAATTTTAGAAAATGTCGATTTTTATTGATGTTTTTAAATTGTTTAAAAATCAATTTTTTAAATAATTAAATCTAATATGTATAGATATTTGAAAGCATCTAAGATTCTAGGAATACAGCTTAAACAAATAAATGAATGCCATAGTTATAGAAAATAGGAACAAAAGAAAGAATGAAAGAACGAAAGAAAATAAGAACTATATTAACCCATTGATGTTTCCCTTTTGCTTTTTTTCTTTTTTTGCAATCTCACTTACCCACATAACCATGAACAACACTGTAACCCTCATTTTTTCCTTCTTTCTTTTCTTTTCTTTTTCTTCTAGAGACCAGACAATCTGAAGCTCAGAGACATGATAGAACATTCCCAGAGCCACACATGTGCACAGGTGAGAACGCAACCAAAGTATGAACACCTGCTTCTCCACCACCTGGTTTCATGCCCCCTAAATTATCTTAGCACTTTGCAAACATGCTGTCCTGAGTCTGCCTGTGACAGACATTATGACTTGCAGTAGAAAACTTGGCTCATGGTCTTACACTTAACTGCTCTACGAGAGAAGCACTCTCGTAGAGCAGACACCTTGTGAAGAGAGAAACTTCTTGTTATTTGAGAGCTCTCTGCCACGTTCCACTCCAGATGAGTGCACTCAGAGGGGAAAAGCAACAGAGATCAATGAAATGAAGCCTCTCGCGTGCCCCTGGTGTGAGTTTTAAATGACGAACTAAATGTGGTTTTTTTGCTATTGTCATTGGGTCTGATCTGGATGTTATCTCAGGCTCTGGCAGTGGCAAGTTGCTGTCCCAGCTCATTAATCCAGACCTGTTACGCTGAATTGAAGTGTTGAAAGTAAAAGATGGCCTGGAACAGAGTGTTCTCAGGGAACAACAGGTTGAAAGAAATTTTGTAGACTCTCAGGAACCACAAAGGGTGCCAGTGTAACCGGGGAGTAAGAAGGATGCTAGCTCTCTTGAAGACTGAACTACTTTGGGTTTTCTCTTGCTGTCCTGCTCTGCTGACATTTCAAGTGGACAAACATTGTCTTCCGTGCATCCCTGCTTCCTCTAGGATAGTCTAGTTACTTCCCTCCTTCTTTAAGAGCAGTTGCCCTATACACTAATAGAACCAGAGGAAAGCTATTTCTTAAACAAAATAGCACTGCAGTGTGATTGGTTTAATATTTTATGGCCTTCAGAAATATTCTTATTTCTCTTTTTTTAAAGATTTTATTTATTTATTTGACAGAGGGAGAGAGATCACAAGTAGGCAGAGAGGCAGGCGGGGGGAGGGGGGAAGCAGGCTCCCCGCCGGGCAGATAGCCCGATGTGGGGCTCAATCCCAGGACCCTGAGATCATGACCTGGGCTGAAGGCAAAGGCTTAACCCACTGAGCCACCCAGGTGCCCCAGAAATATTCTGATTTCTAAAAGGAGATACATTGGAGAAGGAAAAGAAAAAAATTGATGTTTACTAAATAATGACTATGTACTACACCTTATCTTACAGAAACTCTTACAGTAATCTATTTGGCAGTGTCATTAGCCCCATTAGTCTAGAAAATCGAAATCCAAAGAGGTTAAATTTTTATCACACATAAAGTTAGTACCTATTAGTTGTATGTAAATAAACGAGTCTGGGCTTTTGAGCCTACACAGTGGCAGTTCAATCTGCCACTGGGATGAATTGCTTAAGAAAACAATGGTAGCTAAGGGAGATAGGAGCCAGGACTTTCTAAACTGCTCTTCACCTCTGGCAATAAGTAAACGATACACCTGCGAGGTCCAATACAATAGCCACTAGCCACATGTGACTATCTAAATTTAAATGTAAATTCATCACAATTAAATAAACTGGAAATCTAGTCTGTCAGTTGCTCTAGGCACTGTTCAAGTGCTCCCTAGCCACACGTACTCTGGGCTGCTGCCTGGAACAGTACAGATGCAGAGCATTTCCGTCATCACGGAAAGTTCACTGGACAGAGCTCTGCTCAGCTCTTGTGGACACGGTGAGATGAAGTAATATATACCCTTTCTCCCAATTTTTTTAAAGATCTGTAGCAATACCAAAATGCAAATAAGTTGTGTGTGTTTGTGTGTGTGCGTGAGTGTGTGTCTGCCTGCCTATGTTTTCTCTCTTGTAAGGAGAGGAGGGTTTGACAAGAAAGAGAAGAGAGAAATGAAGAACAAGAAGAGTCTTTTGGAGAATAATGAGGGCAATTACCACAGGCTCTGTTTTGCAGGGAGGGGTGATGCCAGGCATCATTGGAGCTTGCAGGAAATAAGTTCTTGCAAAAGTAAACAAACTGTACAAAGAAGGGTTTAAGAGATAAACTCCAGGGATTTCCACTTCTGGCCAAGATGAAGTAACAAGGAACCAATTCACTTTCCACCTTGAAACAACCGAAACACAAACAAAAACAGACAAAATATATATAATCACTATTTTCAAGACACTAGACACCAGAAAACAAAAATCAATGATCTCCGAAAGATAGAAAGCAGACCAAGTAAGCCTTACAGTCGCCCCAGGTTGTAGCTTAAAAGAGATTCAAGGTCACAAATCAAGAAAAGGGAACCCAGGCAGAGCCTCACAGAGTAACCTGAGTTGAAGAGACAGAGAGGACCATCCTAGAAGACCAAGGCAAGGAGAATCTGTAAGACAGAGAGAGCTGCCCCCTCCAGAATTCAGCAGAGTCCGCATTGACACATGCTTGTGAGGAAACTTCTCGAAAGTGGGTTGTGCCTTTCCCTGGACAGTTGACATGGTGACCAACATGAACGAGGCAGGCATTCAAAGGAGCAGCTGCTTTCTTCTAACCTGGTACAGGGCAGTCTTCTCTGCAGAGCCCCCTAACTTGGCTGAAGCACACTGTTGGGACCATTACCTCCCCTCTGCCCAGTCCTGCTGTCACCCCCTTCCTTTCACAGGTATTGATCCCTAATAAACATATGCATGTCAAACTCCATCTCAGCCAATGCTTCCAGAGAACCCAGCCTGTGACAGGTGACGATTCCAGATGACAGCTCATTTAAATCTGGTTTGAAAAACTATGTGGATGGTGGTGTAATTCAATGAGATGAGAATTAACTTTGAAAAAAAAAATGGGTTGGGTATATAAATGTGTGGGGTGGACATAGAGACTCTGACTATGTTATGTTTCAGATGCCTGTTAAATATCCGAATAGGGATTTGAAGACCTTTAGCTATGTGATTCTGGACCTCAAGGGATAAATCAAAGCCGGAGATAAAAATAGGAATATCATCAGCACTCAGAAAAAAGTCAAAGCCATGGAACTGGATGGAAAGTCTCCCAAACTGCTTGAAAACACACAAGAGATCTCACAGACATTATAACATATTTAATAAAAAAATTTCTTAAAAAAGTGTTCCTGGTTTTATGAATTTTGAGAAAAATCAGGAGATTCTTAGTTCATGTTCATTATCGAGGCAAAATTTTTGAAAAGTCCTACACTAAAAAGAACTATTAGTTTTATTTGACTTGGAATTCTCTCTCTCTCTCTTTCTCTGTGTCTCTCTCCCTCTCCATATATACATATATTTTGCCATAGGAACGTTTTTGGGAGGAAATCCATTAAAACTTTTTTTTTCCTGAACCAGTGTGAAATTTTTATCTAGACTGATGAGGGAGCAGAAGGCAGCTGAGGACAAAGCCCAAGTGGACCCCCTGCACCCCACCCCCACCCCAGTCCCAGGTGGGATCTGTGTGACATTCCTCAGGCACTCCTGGCTGCCCTAAAGCTAAGGGAAGGAAAGACAAATGGTTGACTTCTAGAGATTATAGTCCTACACAACAAGAGTCTCCTGAAGTTTACAAATATCTTAGTGATTTATAAGAAAAAAAGTATTTTTATCAATAACCTAACTTCCAGAAGGAAATTCCCAACTGTCTTAATGGGAAAGGAAAATCAAACTTAACTTGACAATGGCAAGGCCTCCAGTATCTTGTAGGTCCTCTTTAGCGTACAAAAATTCTTTTGAAAACCTCCCTTTTCTCTTATCCCCAACTCCCAAGTGTATAATCAGCTACCCCTCACAACCCCAGTGCAGCAAGCTCTTTCTGCCCATGGGTCCTGTCCCGGTGCTCTCATAAAACCACCGTTTTCCACCAAAGAGATCTCAAGAGTTCTTTTTTGGCTGTCATCTCACCAAACCTCACCTATATTCCAAAACTATAACATAGACTTAAAGTCCAATCTAGAATTTTCATTTGGACTCAGAGAACATAAACAATTAGAAGACTACATTTTAAAGCGCCTGGGTGGCTCAGTTGGTTAGGCAACTGCCTTCAGCTCAGATCAAGATCCAAGGGTCCTAGGATCGAGTCTGGAGTCTAGCTCCCTGCTGAGCAGGGAGCCTGCTTCTCCCTCACTCTGCCCCTCCACTGGCTTGTGCTCTCTCTCTCTCTCTCAAATAAATAAAATCTTGAAGAAAAAAAAAAAAAAGACTGCATTTTAAAATTCTACAACATTTGCCTCTATCTATATAGACTGTGCTTCCTGGTCTGGACTTTTTCAAAACTAAAACTCTATCATGTCTGAACCTTGATATTTACTGATTTTGTGTTTCTTTCTCCTTCATCATAGCTGAGCCAGATCATATGTCTAAAAATAGAAAGAGAGAATAAGCCACAGGGACACACTGAGAGTTAGTGGACAGTGCACTATTTTATCAGTCAAATACCCAAGCATCAAGTTCTGCCTTTAACAGCTGAGAGATCCTGGCTGAGTCACAAATCTAGACCTCAGTTTACTCAACATAGAGAGTGGAAGGTGAACAGATGAACTTCAGGGCCCCTGAAGCTACTCCTGTCAGCAGCTTAGACTTTCCAGCTCTAAAACTGAATGAAATGAAACTAATGACAGCGAGGAATAAAGAGAGAAAAGTACGCTTCAAGGCTTTTCGTTGAAGAACATCAACATCTAAACCTTCTCCTTATTCTGCAGCACACTGTGGTCATTTTATTAACACCTCTGACATAGATAATACAGGATGCTCCTAGTTAGTGTCTTACTAGTTGGGAGCACACATTAAAAAAAAAAAAAAAAAAAGATTACTGGCTAAAATAAAACTTGAAGACTGGTAGATTTACATTCTTCATTATTTTACAATGAAGAGATAATCTACAACTGCTTTCTGCTTTAAACTTAGTGTTTTCTGGAGCTCTGGAGACACCCCTATTTGTTGCTGCTAAACATAATGTAAAACTCATGGATTAATGAAATAATTTTCCTTAAGCTTCAACAGTTTTCATAGGAGGCCTGGTATTAACAGTGTATATGCTCTAATCCTTTCAAAGAGGATTAATACTGGAGAAATGTGAAGAACGGACATATAGAAAATAAATGGCAGATCATAGGATATACAACTTTAAATCAGGAAGTCCCGAGAGCCATGAAAGGCTCTATATGGAAATTGAGATCACTTCTGAATAGAATTAATCAATTCCAGGGAAAGGTTACTCTAAAAGTGTAAAACATTTACCAAATCATCGTGTGTGTGTGTGTGTGTGTGTGT